>NW_007259593.1:529167-572278 GCF_000164805.1 Carlito syrichta
AAGCCCCGCGCGGGGCTCGCACGTGCGCGTCCAGCGACTGCCCTCCGGGCGGCGACCTCGCTCAGCAAGACCCGAGCCGGAGCCCGAGTCGTCGCGGCGACGGGAGGCAGTAAAAAGTGCCCGCCGTCGGAGGTGAGGGGCCCACGGTGTCCACTTTCCCACGCGAGGCCCCTGTCCTCCTCAGATTCTTGGAGGGAACTCCCGGGTTCAGAGCAGGTCTGCAAGGTCTGGCTTGCAAACGAGATTCAGAGCGATTTCGATGCGCAGCTACAGGCTGAGCTGCTTTCCTGCACATAATAAATGAAAATTTTTATTTTTTTCCCCCCTCTCTGTTTTTAAGAAATCTTGTTGCAAGGTCATTAATCACATTATCCATTATACGAGAAACAAATGGATTTGTCACTTGTTCACAGAAGCTGGAGTTGATTCTGAAAACAAATTGTATCAAAATAAATGAAATTATGATGATAATATAAAATGGACTGCAGTGATTAATCTCTAGATTCCAAAATCCTGACCTGTTTTGCACTTCAAACAATAGCTTCTGTTATGTAAATAGTTGTGGGGTTTTCAAGGACAATGTTGCCGCATTATAAGAAAAGTTCTATTCATGAAAATCTCTTCCTGGATAAAAAAAAAAAAAATTTTTTCTTTTCCTTCGTGTGGCAGGAAACTTGGTCTACACAGTACCCAAAGCAGAAGACAATAGAAGCAATGATGGTTCAGGTAAGAATATTCATTAGCAGAAAAGATGCAGGACAGGAGATGGGTGAATGAGTAATAGACTAACGTCTCTGTTAGTCTGCATTACCAAAAGATATCAGTGTCATATGTGACCTTGAGTAGACTCTATCTATGACCTTGAGTGGACTTCTATCTATGACCTTGAGTAGATTCCTTCTTCCTTTTTCAGCTCCTTGAAAACTCCCAAAGTCCAAAGAAGCCGACGTATATACAAATTACAATTATGAAGGCAACAAGGTTGCAAAGCACTTTGTACAGTGTTCCGTTTTAGATGATTCATAAGGCACCAAATCCAGACACGTTCAGAATTATTCAGATAAGTATGTGACTTTTTCATTTTCACTCATAGGTTTAATGTTCGTCTTTACTCATAGACCTCGTGGATCTTAACTGGATGTGACGTAGTGTGTTATTGTTTCTATATTGTTACATATATTCATCCTTTTTTGACACAGCCTGATACATTCATATTTGTAACTACTTGAAATAGAAGCATGTTCCTTTAATAATTAAATGAAATCAAGCACATTTTCAGAATTCTAATTTCCTCCTGAACAAAGAAAGCAGTGTACAAGAATAAAAATAGCATATATCCCCAAATAATTACTCTTAAGTGTCTTTAAAGAGATTCCAATATGAGAAGTGATCAGTGAAATTGCCAAAGCTAAGATGGAAAGACCAAGGCGTCTGAGATGTTGTTTTCTTCTTAGGCAGTATATGTAGAGGGCTTAGTTAACTGGGGATATGCTCTTTAGGGTTTTATCTTATCTTTCTGGCGCATCAAAACATCTACTGGCTTAGGAATTAGGGATCCAGTCTTAATACCAACTCTATCACTAAGTGGTTTGGGGCAAGTCTTTTCTCTCCTCTCTAGACTTCAGTTTCCATGTGTACAAAATAAGAGGATTAGATCAGACTCTCCAAAGGCACTTCCGGCTATACTCAAGAGCTTGATAGTTTGGGAGAGAAGAATCACTGTTCAATGTGAAGAATGTTTCAGAAGCCTGTTTTTTTTTTCCTGTGGGTGTTATGAATCACCTGTAGCCAAAGGTGAGTATGGAAAGACATGGTGGTTGTGTAACACAGCAGGTGAACCTTCACCCAAGTAGGTGCTGTAGCTGTGGTTAAAACCTGCTCTCGACAGCACAAAAACTCATCTTTGATTTACTCACAGCACAGCAGCCTTGTCTACCTGAAAGATCCTGCATGTATGACTAATGCTACCCATGAGGATGCTTATGTGAGTGGCAGAGACCAGGGCCCACAGATTTTCCTCCACTTGAAAAGTCGTGCAGATCTGTGGCAGTGAATCAGCTCCCCTTAATCTCTTAGTGTAACTGATGCTGCAGCATAGTAACCACCCACTCATTCACTATGTCTGCTGGTCCCAGGTCAGCTGAGAGCCCAGTATGGACTTAAGCTGTGTGCTGGGAATCCTGATGAGCTCATTCCGCCTCCATTTTATTGCCCCATCTGTCTGGTTCCCTCATTCTTCTCACATGCATTTTTATCTTGGTCTTCTGGGAAATGTGCTAATTTCCACCATGGTGTCAGAGGATTCCATATTATACTTTCTTACATTTCCTCCTCTCTTTCTCAGTGCCACTTGGGAAGTCAAGAATGGGAGTGTGAGCTCAATAACAGAATCCAAGGACAGCTTCCTGCAAACATGATTCACGAACTGTCCTTGGTGCTGAATTACAATAGAAAGGGAAGGGGGGGAGAGAGAGAGAGAGAAAGAGAGAGAGAGAGAGAGAGAGAGAGAGAGAGAGAGAGAGAGAGAGAGAGAGAGAGAGAGAGTGTGTGTGTGTAGGATTCAGTGTCGACACAACATAATTTGGAGGCCCAAGAGAGGATCCTAATACCCTTTTATGCATAAAATGCTAAGGCATTTTCAAGAGTGGATTTTTCACTAGATTGAACTGCATGGTAGAGTGGGAAGAGCTTGAGCTTTGGAGTCAAGACAGCTCCTGTTTCAGTCCCAGTTTTATGACTTGCCATTTGACCTTGAGAGAATGGCTTAACCTCCGTGAGCCTCGGTCTCCTCATCTCTAAAATCAAAGCTAAATTTTTCACAAAGCATGTTGTCAGGCTTAAGTGAGATAATGTATGTGAACATGTTTGGCATATAGTAGGTGCACAGTAGATGCTGATTGTCATTTTCTTCTTTTCTCCACTGAACTCAGAACTTAATTATGTAAGTCCTTTTAAAAACAACATTGACATTTTCCCTTATTTTCTACAATATTCTTTATAATTAAATAAGGCAAGAATACTAGAGAAATAGCAGGTCAACCTCATTGGAAGAAAGAAAGAATGAGAACTTCACGAAAACTTAGTAGTGTCTCAGCAAGAAAAATATATCCTATTGTGTAGGTTTTTAAAAATAAAAAAAGATAAAGTACGGTATTATTGAACTTTAATTAGAGGATCCAGTCAAAGTAAACTATTTCACACCTACACTTAGAGTATATTACTAAACTGTGTGCCTGGACACAGCTAAAAGACTTATAATATTTTGCATCTCAGTGATTCTGAGTTTGTATTGCTATGGGATCCAGATAGATATAAGCTCCCCAGATAAAGCAAGTGTTCTTTCTTCAGTGCATCTGAGTTCTTCTTGAATAATGTATTTCTAGTTTAATTTTGGGAACATGTGATATGGGACACTGAGTTTCAGGAAGTGTTCCTGTACAAGTATATGATCACATGTGGCTGGAGAGCCATGATTTTGGGGGAATTGATTAATGTTACCTAACTGATTTCAACAAACAAAGAAGACTTTTGGTGGCAACCTCTGGTTTCAAGCAATAGAACAAGTTGCTGGATAAACCAGCAGTTTTTAACAGTAAAGGCTAATATACTGGGGGTAGGAGGAGGTTGAAGAAAGGAATCTCATCAACTTTGTTTGCTTTGAGGAAATCTAAGAAGGTAGTCTCAATTTCTCTATATTAGGAAACACTAAGAAAGTGCCCCACTTTTACAAAAGTTACAAGTAGTGGAAATTGGCCTATTTTTGATAAAGACTTGTAGCTCAATATCTCTCTATGACTTAGTCATGCAGGTAGCTTGCATGAAATCTTTGAAAGTGAGAGTTTGAAGAGATTTTATAGAATTTTGAGGACTAGGAAATAGTTTTAGAAAGGTTAAAAAGTCATATTGTAGTTAGAAGGAATAACTTCTGGTGTTCCATAGCACTGTGGGGTGACTATAGCTGACAATAATTTATTGTATATTTTCAAATAGATAGAAAAGAGGATTTTAAATATTCTCAACACAAAGAAATGATACATGTTTGAGGTGATAGGTATGCTAATTACCCTGATTTGATCATTACACCTTGCATATATATTTTGAGAGACCACTCTTATCCCATAAATATGTACAATTATTACATGCCAATTAAAAATTTTCTAAAGGGAAGTCTCCCCCTCCCCACAAAAAGAAGTTCAAAGCCAGTTTTTAAAAAGTCATATGGCTACTTAACAGCAGAGCCAAGCTGGAACACAGGTCCTCTGGTTCCCAGTAAGGGTTTTTTTTTCTCTGTATCACTCCCTAACATACTCATTAGCTCATCAAAATGCTTGGCTTATTCTTCAAAAGCAGCTTTCTTAAAAATCAATAATTTTTCATCAGTTTCAATGACCCCTTTCCTATCATTCTCTTGTACTCATTGAAGCATTGAACATTGTTGGCTAAGTCTTTTTTAATTAAAATGTTCCATTATTGGTTTCTATGATATTGTATTCTTCTGGCTTTCTTCTTTGCCTTCTGAACATTTTATTTCTTTCCTCTTTTCTGGATCTTCTTTCATCACCTTCCTCTTAAATAAACACATCCAAAGTTGAGCTGTCCACAGTGCTCTTTTACTACACACTCCGTCTTAACAGTTTGATGCTTCTTAAGTTATTTTAGAGACTTTGTCTTAGTCCATTCTCTGCTTCTATAACAGAATATCACAACTGGGTGAATTAGAAAGAAAAGAGGTTTATTGGCTCATGGCTCTGGAGGGTGGGAAGTCCAAGAGCATGGCGCTGTCATCTGACGGGTCATCCCACGGCAGAATGGTGGAAGGTGAACGTGAGTACCTGAGAAAGAAAGCACTGGTGAGAGAGGAGGCACCAGGAAATGGACTTGCTTTTAGAACAGCCCATACTAGTGATGACTGACCCACTTCTGCAATCACTACATTAATCTACTCATGAAGACTGTGCTCTCATGACCCAGTTACCCCTTGTTAGGCTCTGCCTCCCAACACATTTGCTTTGGGGATTAAGTTTCCAGCACAAGAACTTTAGGGGGATGTATTTAAACCATAATAGATTCTATCACTAGTCTATACTGAGCTCCAGAACATAAAAAACCAATTGTATGTTGGACATTTCAAGGATAAACTAATGCACTTCTAACTCAATATATCTTCAACTAAATATGTTATCTTTCTCTTCCTTCTTCTCTTCCTCCTGTGTTCCCTATTTCTTATGTCATTAATGCTTTCTAAGTCATTGAAATTCAATACTTTGGAGTCATCTGTATCTCTTTCTCCACCCCCAAATTCATTTAAATTCTAGTCAGTTTCTAAGTTCTAATTCTACTTGTACAATATGTCAACTTTCTTCTCCCTGCCACAGTCTTGTTACTTCTGTTCTAAACTATACAATTGTCTTCTAACTGGACTTTCCAACTCCACCTTCTCCATTTCAGCTTTTACATTCTATTTCCAGGTCAGCCTTCCTGAAGTACAGCACTGAAACTTTGACTCCCCTGCTCAGAATCCTTCAGTATTTCCTATGCAAATCTGTAAACTATTTAGTCTGCACTGCCCCCCCACCTCCTTGCAACCCATTTTCCTATTCAGCCCTATTTTCTACTACATCCCTTGATATACCATCATTTCACTCAAAGTAAACTGGTGCTTTTTCACACCTGACCCACATTTTTCATCCTCTGGATATGGGACTCAGATTGTTTGCTACATCAACCTACAAAGCCCACTCATCCTTCATGGCTCTGCTTACATGCTACCTCCTTTACAGAGTTTCCCCAATTTTGCTAAGTATAAAATTACACAATAAAAGACGGCAGTTTATTTTACATTCTTTGCTACCACTGTAAGCCCTGTATTATAGTTATCTCTTCTATTGGACTATAAACTCCTTAAGGGAAACATCTAGGTCTGATGTACTTCCTTCTTTCAATAAATATCTGTTGAATGATTTTGTACATAGCATTGTGGAAAAGAAAGTTTTGCGCAACATATAACAATCTGTTCTACAACTTTGTAGGAAGAAAGTCACTGTATTAGAATGGTAGGGTACATTTTCATGGAGATGTTAGGGTTTAAATTGGCTCTTGAACAGGTTAATGAAGAACATGGTAGAGAAAAAGGACTGGGCATCTGTAAGAGAGTGCAAAAGAAGGGAAAGTTAAAGCCGTTGGAGAAAAATAAGATACATAATTTGTAACCTCTGACTTTCAGTTCTCTATTCCAAATTCATTCCCTGTTTCCAAGGATACCTTAGGATAAATTCATCTCCTTTTCAGTAGCTATCACTCATCTATCATCCATAAGAAAGGATAGGACCATTATTTTGGCCAGGTGACCAGAACAGCCACTTGCAAGAATGAACAAAGTGAGTAGTAACAATCTTTAGTTTTTAATTGAGCAAAGGAAAGCGGGAATTTGTGTCTGAAATGTCTATACATTCCGGATTTTCTGAAATTCTTCCATCTGGGTATCCAGATGGAAGTGTCACAGAAATGGTGGGTGGGAAGGGGTTAGCGTTTTTTCTTCAGGCTATATAACACTACTTGGTGGGGATTAAGGGGAAATTATAAAGGAAGAGACCTCTCTCCCAGCACTGTCAGAGGTTCTGAGCCTGAAGAGCAATTGAGATAAGAGGGTCAAGAGCCCAAACAAGTTCATCAATGATGTATTCTCATCAGATTAGGCTCAGTATAGCCTTGAGCTTTGAACTTACCGAATCATTTATTCCTTCCAATATCCTGATTTCACACCTGGGATGGCCTCCTCTTAGCTGAATGAAAGGCGCAAAAAGGTTGCACATTTTAGACAGCTAATCAGAGAGGAATTGTACCATTACCAGCCTCCATCAGGAAAATATGCTCCTCTATGTTCCAGATGTCCCGTTGCCATCTCCACTCAGCCCTAGACCACATGAAGTGAACTAAAACCCTTTATGTACATCACTGCTTTTGTTGCAGAGGTAGCAGCTTATTCCATACAGACTCTTTCTTCTTTTGCTCTGTGATTCAGTCTGGCTAATGAACAGCCCGTCTGGGTTGAAGAGAGTACAGGACATTTCCCTAAAATTTAAGCAGCCTAAATCAGTTCTCCAAATAAGATTTTTTTTCTCTTCAACAATAATTGATTAAGTAATTTTTATTTTACTCCCCAACTCAAATGAATCCCAGTTTGATTCATTAGGAAATATTTTTAAAGTCCTTAAAATGAAGGAAAAACCTTTTGTTAAAAGTGATACTGTATTATGATTGTTTTTAAGTCTTATGAATGTTTTTAAGTCTAGCTTCCTGAAAACTACATAAGATAGTAAAACGGTTATGAGAACAAAGGCATAATGCTGTATTGCAGCCTTGAGCCTTTGAGTTTGACAGATAAGGTCAATTTAATGCCAAGAAAAAATTCTCATGGCCTATGAAAGCAAAAAGAATCTGAGTTAATGTGTGGTATTTTAGGTCAAAGCTTAGACTTCATTCTTTTTATTATGTTTCATATTTTTCTTTGCCATTTTGGCACTAAAAAGAACTCTCTCAATTTCCAAGCCCCATAATAAAATAAATATGCATTAACTATGCTACTTGAAACTGCAGCTCATGTTTTGATGTTTAATCTTTATTTTTAAACAAATAAGATGTATCATGAGTTCTGGTTTGAAAACCACCTGAGTCAGAAAGTATAAAGAATGTTCATGTTTGCTGGTAAGGGGAGCGAGGTTACCATTTCCTTTGCATTTGAAATCAACATTAATCTTCAAATTATTATATAAATGCAATTCATGATGCTTCAAATCTTGCTGAAGGTTATGCTGATAGAGCAAACTGGCCAGGACATATTATCTCAACTGGTAGTGATAAAGAATAAAGATTTTGTTTTTGTTTACTTCTGTTTCTAGTGCCAGAATAGTGCCTGGCACATTATAAGTACTCAATAAATATTTGTTGTAAAGATGTGCTGTTGTGTACAGGGGCCATATGCTTCACAAAATATGATTCCCCTGAGTATGTAGTATAGTAATTTAGAGTAAAAGGCTCCTAACTTCTTGATCTAGGAGGTTACTTGATGGCTTAATTTGCTTCTGAACATCGCAGGCAAGACTATATCGTATTGCCATTTTAACTATGCATTGGAAATTTCTATATCCAGGAAAAACAATAAAAGCAAATTCTGCCTTTTAGGGAATTAGAGACTGGGAATGGCCTTGCCCCAAATAATAAAAGTTTTAAAAGGGCATCCTTTGAGAAGAAGGGTGGCCTTCTGCAAGCCAAGAGCAGAGAATGACCCTTTTCCCACTGGAATAAGCCTGAACTATTCTATGTCATTGCAATTAACATTCCTTGTGAAAGCTTAGCCACTACCTAAGCCACGTAGACATGCACATACACTTAAATACTGCAAATAGAATCTTGGAAACATAAAGCAAAACAATGAGAGCATTGCTTTAAGTGCAACACTTGGGGAATCTTTGGACTGACCAAGAGTTATTTCTACAATCCTCCTACCCTTGTGGGCCAATTGATAACTAGGAGATACAAAGGGCTTTTTTGTCCTCTTAGCACAAATTAGAAGTGACCCCTCTGAAGTTTTGTTGAGTCATCAATCATCATTATAAGCATGTGCCTTTACAAGACTATTTTGACAAATCTAAAATAGAAATGGCTTTGTAAAGAGCTGGTACATTGACCTGCTCTGTGATCAGTATCTGAGCTGACGGATTGGAAAAGAATGATATTGAAACTCAATTTCACAACATCCTTTACTGTTGGAAGAAATGAAAAGCAACCAGGAATGTAAAAGGCAGAATGAGGGGGAGGGCCTGCCCAGCAAAATTTCTCATCTTTTCTAGTACCTATAGAAACATGGTTTAACACATTCTGGTTATAAAATAAGATCTTGGAGGTCATGTCAAGTAATGATCTTAAAGCTCAGCTTGAGCTCTACTGTAGTATGATAGTTTTTATTCCAGACAGTACATCCTGATTATTGGACACAACTAATATTGAATAGGGAATTTGTTATGGAAATGGATCCTATTCTTTATGTCATTATCCCATCCATTGGATGACAATAAATTACGTCATAAAATTTCCAGTCACTGGAACATCCCCATCTGTAGAAATTAAGCACAAGAATAAATCAATTCCCCTGGATGGGCCAATGTGGCATAAGTATTCTACTCATTTTTCTAAATTCCTGATTTCCCTAGTAATTTCTTACTGCTTGTCAGGCTCTTTGATGTTTTTAAGAAATTTTTTTAAAATTCAGCAGATGATTGTTCTAAATAACCTAGCTCTCTGATCCTATTAAACTCAAATTGTGCAAACTAGTTACACTAAGAAGGGAGTAGATGAATGGGTGATAGGGGCACATGAGAACATGAGATTTCAGCTCTTTCCCTTTCCTCCCATCAAAATTTACCCAGAACCAAAAAAGATGTAACCTGCAGGAAACCCTGAGTGTCATTTGGAAACTCCCAGATTTCACAGTTGAGAACATTGAGATCAAGAAAGACAAAGAGAACACTGAGATCAAGAAAGACAAAGGCACATAGCTTGTTTTCTTATAGTTTAAACAAGGAGCTTCTGACTTCATCCAGTGGGTTCCCTATCTTGCCTTATATCTTCCTCCTTGCTCTTCTGCTAGGCTGTATCAAAGACCAGTTGTATTACCTTCTCCATGCCTCATCTGTGGGCTATAGTTTATATTTTGGGGAATCTAAAATAAACCAGTGAGATACCTGTAGACTCTGAAGAAGAGGGACTGGGGGGGGGGCACGCAGAAAAAATGGTTGAAACACTAGCCTAAAATTTCTCCAAATTGGTGAAAACTGTAAACTCATAGCTCCAAGAAGCTCAATGAATCCCAAGCACAATAAACACAAAGAAAACCACACCAAGTCATATTATAGTCAAATTTCTTAAAACTAGTGATAAAGAGAAAAAATGTTAAAGCAGCTAGACAAAAAGAGACAGTATGTACAGAGGAATAAAGATGAGAATGAGATCCGACTTCTAGTTGGAAACCATATAAGTCAGGAGAAAAGGAGCAACATCTTCAATGATTGAAAAGAAATTTGTCCATCTAAAATTCTATAACCAAAAGAAAATATGTCTCAAAAATAAAAGCAAAATGCTTTTTCAGGCACACAAATGCCAGGAAGACCCACAGTATAAGAAATATTAAGCAAAATCTTTAGGCATAAGAAAAATTATACCAGATTAAAATAGTGACCTATATGAAAGAATGACGAACACCAGAAATGTTGACCACACAGACTACATGATTGTCTATGGAGAAAACCCTATGGTACCTACAAAAAAGCACCAGAAACAGAAAGTGAGTTTAAGAAGCCTTCAGGATTCAAGATCAATATACACATATAAACTATATTTGTATATACCGGTAGCAATCTGAAACAGAAATAGAAAAATTGATAACATACAAATATGAGATGCTTAGAAATATACCTACTAAAAGATGTGCAAGATTAGTATCTAAAAATCAACCTTCCATATGGCCCAGAAATCCTCCTTCTGGGAATAAACTGGGAGGAGCTCAAATCACTTTATAAAAAAGATACCTGCACATGCATGTATATTGCAGCATTATTCACAATAGCAAAAACATGGACTCAACCATGCTGCCCATTGAAAGTGAACTGGATTAAAAAAATGTGGTACATACACATAATGGAATACTATGCAGCCATAAAGAAAAACAAGATTATGAACTTCACAGCAACTTGGATGGATTTAGAGTCTATAATACTCAGTGATTTATCAGAAAAACAAAGATCTGAGTACTACATGTACTCACTCATGAGTGGACCCTGAACATTTGTCATAATACTACAAGAAAGGGATTGGCAGTAGTGGGACGCTACCGGGGGTGAGGGCAGCATAGCATCAATAAGCGTACCCAATCTCAAACCAGACGAAGTGGGGACCACGGGGAGACCCAAGCTTTACCTGTACAATGACCACTTACGTGCCTAACCCTGAATTGTACCCCACATCTTTAAAATAAAATTTAAAAAGAGTAATACACAAAAGGAAATCGAAAAATTGATAGCATAAACATATGCGATGCTTAGAAATATACCTATCAAAAGATGTGCAAGACTAGTATACTAAAAATGACAACTATTTTTAAGGAAAATTAAAGAAGATGTTAAAAATGGAGAAATACGCCATGTTTGTGGATTAGAAAACTCAGCATTGTTAAAATGTCAGTTCACTCCAAATTGATCAATAGATTCAATGTAATCTTAATCAAAACTCCAATAAGCTATCTTGTAGAAATTGATAAACTACTTCTAACATTTATATATTAATTCAAAGAACCTAGGATAATCAAAACACTTGAAAAAAGAAGAACAAAGTTGGAGAGCTTATACCATTTGATTTCAGCTCTTATTTTAAAGCTACAGTAGTCAGGAGAATATAGTATTGGAGTAATAATAGGCAAATAAATCAAAGAAGCACATTATGGGGTCCAGAAATAGATCCCACAGATACAAGCAACTGATTTTTTGGAAAAGGCACAAAGTTCAGAAGATAAAGGAAAGTCTTTAAAAAAAATTTTTTTTTAAGTAGAAAGATTTTTTTTAAGCAGAAAATTTTTAAAAAAGGAACTTTGATCCATGTCTCACAGTATGTTAAAGATGTAATTATAATGAATCATAGATGCAAATATAAAGCCTAAAGTCATAAAACTTTTGGAAGAAACATAGGAGAAAATTTTTGTGACTGTTAGTTAGGCAAAGATATCTTAAATACGATACCCAAAACAATCCATTTCTAAAGAGTAATATACTGGATCTCTCCAAAAGCTCTAAAAAATTAAGAATGTTTGCTCTTTGAAAGACACCGTTAAAAGGATAAAAAAGTTAAGCCACAGACTTGGAGAAAACATTTTCAAATTGCATGTGTGACCAAGTACTTGTATCCAGAATATATAAAGAAATCTCAAACTCAATTGTAAGAAAACAAGCAATCCAATTAACAAATGGTAGACCATTTAAGCAGATACTTCACCAAAAAGGATGTACAAGTGGCTAATAAACACATGAAAAGATGTACAACATCGTCAGTCATTGAGGAAATGCAAATTTAGGCCACAAGATACCACAACACACCCACTAAACTGTCTAAAATTAAAAAAAAAAAAAAATGACCACACCAAGTGTCAGCAAGGATGTGGAGTGACCCAAACTCTCATTTATGGCCGTAGGAGTGTAAAATGGCACAACTAATGTGGAAAACAGTTTGACAGTTTCTTAAAAAGTTAAACGTATGCCTTACATATGATCCGGTCATTCTATCCCAAGGTATTTATCAGACAGAAATGAAAGCTATATTCCTACAAAGACTAGTGCATGAATGTTTATAGCAGCTTTATTTGTAATAGCCAGAAAGTAGAAACAATCCAAATGTTCGCCGATAAATGTAGGGATAAATCAATTGTGGTAAATTCTCAGCAATAAGTTGGAGTGACCTATTAATATGTCCAGCACAGATAATCTCAAAGTAATTATGATGATTGAAAGGAGCCAGAAAAAGAGGGGTAATGTGTATAATTCCATTTACACAAAATCCTACAAAATGAAGGATGGGTCTATATGTCTATAGGGACAGAAGTCAGACCAGCAAGGGAGGATGGAGGACTGGAGACTAGGAGGAATTACAGATGGCCAAAAGAAAACTTTTGGGAAGGGTGGTACTTTAATCCACTTGCGTTACTATAAAGGACTACCTGAGGCTAGGTGATCTATAAAGAAAGGAGGTTTGTTCGGCTCACAGTTCTGCAGGCTGTACGGAAAGCGTTGTGCCAGCATCTGCATCTGGTGAAGGCCTCAAAATGCTTCCACAATGGGGGAAGGGGAAAGGGAGCCAGCACGTGCAGAAGTCACACAATGAGAGAAGAGGCAAGAGAGAATGGGGGGAAGTACCAGGCTCTAAAAAAGAAACAGGGTCTCACTCTGTCACCCAGACTGGTATGATCTTAACTCACTGTAGTCATGGGCTCCTGGGCCCAAGCAAGCCTCCGGTCAGGCTCTTTTTAACAACCAGATCTCAGAGGAACAAATAAAGTGAGAAATCACTCATTACTGCAAGGACAGCACCAAGCCATTCATGAAGGATCTGCCCTCATGACCCAATATACCTCTCATTAGGCCTACTTCCAACATTGGGGTTCAAATTTCAATGTGAGGTTTGCAGGGACAAACATCCAAATGATGAATGTATTAATTATCTTGATAGTGGTGATGCTTTCATGGGTTATACATATGTAAAAACTCACCAAGTTGCACACTTTATGTGAAGTTTATTTTATTTCAATTGCACCTCAATGAATCTTAATAAAAATGGAAAAATAAGCCAGTGATCACCAAAGAAGTTATACAAGTGACTAGCAAGTACATAAAAAGATACTCAATATTATTAATTATTAGGGAATGCAAATCAAAACCACCACACATCAATTAGAATGGCTGAAATACAAAAATACATACAGGAATGATGAGGATGTGAAGCAATTGGAACCATCATACATTGCTGGTAGGAATACAAAATTGCATAGCTGCTTTGAAAAACTGGGCTTCTGATTATTTCTGATTTCTATTTATTTATTCATTTATTTTAAAGATTTGGGGTAAAATTCAGGGTTAGGTATACAAATGTTCATTATGCAGGTACCCTTGTTGAAGAGGTATGCCCCTCCCTCCCCTGGCAGTTCGCCTCAACTGCCAATCCCATCCTCCCTCCCCTGTCAGTTTCCCACTACTGCCAATCCCTTACTTATATTATTGTGATCATTGTTCATAGTCCACTTATGAGTGAGAACATATGCTCCTCTGTTCTTTGTTTCTGTGATAGATCACTGAGTATGATAGACTCTACATCCATCCAAGTTGCTGTGAAGTCTGTAGGTTTGTCCTTCTTTATGGCTGCATAACATTCCATTGTGTATATGTACCACATTTTTTTATCCAGTCCAGCTTCAATGGGCAGCATGGTTGGTCCCATGTTTTTGCTCTTGAGAATAGAGCTGCAACAAATATGCATATGCAGGTATCTTTTTTGTAGAATGATTTGAGTTCCTCTGAGTATATTTCCAATAGGGGGATTGCTGGGTCATATGGAGGGTCAATTTCTAGTTCTTTCAGAAATCACCACACTGTCTTCCAAAGAGGTTGAACTAGTTTGCATTCCCACCAGCAGTGTAGAAGCATTCCTTTTTCTCCGCATCCTTGCCAGTATCTGTTGTTTGTTTTATTAGTGATGGTCATTCTTACTGGGGTTAGGTGGTATCTCAATGTGGTTTTGATTTGCATTTCTCTGATGACTAGTGATGCTGAGCACTTTTTCATGTGTCTGTTGGCTGCCTGTATATCTTCTTTTGAGAGGTGTCTATTCATGTTTGTGGCTTCTTTAAAGCTAAACAGCCAGGCATGGTGACTCATGCCTATAATCCTAGCACTTTGGGAGGCCAAGGTGGGTAGATTGCTTGAGCCTAGGAGTTCGAGATCAGCCTGAGCAACATAGCAAAACCCCATCACTGCAAAAAACATTTTTTTGTTGTTTACTTTAGCTGGGCGTGGTAGTGTGCATCTGTGGTCCCAGATACTCGGGATGTTGAGGCGGAAGGACTGCCTAAGCCCAGGAGGTCAAGGCTGCTTTGAGCTGTACTTCAACCTAGGCAACCGAGTGAGACCCTGACTCAAAAACAAAAACAAAACATATACTTGCTATATGACCCAGCAATCCTACTCCTAGGTATTTCCCCAAGAAGAATGAAAACATTTGTTGACACAAAAGCTTGCACAAAAATGTTCATAAAATGTTATTAAAATAGTCAGAATTGGAAATAATCCAAATAGCCATCAACTGCTAAATGGATAAACAAAATGTGGTGTTTCCATACACTGGAATACTACTCAGTAACAAAAAGGAGTGATCTACTGACACATGCTACAACATAGCTGAGCCTCAGAAACATTATGCTAAGGGGAATAAGCTACATAATACATGATTCCATTTATACAAAATGTCCAGAAAAGACAAATTTATAGGCAGAGTAGATGAGTAGCTGCCAGGGCCTGGAGGAACAGGGGTTGACTGCAAATGAACACAAGGGATCTTCTGGGGTGTTGGGAATGTTCTAGAGTTGGATCGTGATGATGGTTGCACACCTTGGTAAAGTTACTAAAAATAACTGCATTGCACTCTTAAAACAGGTGAAATTTATAGTATGTAAATTACATTCTAATAACGCTGTTTAAAAAAATTAATGATAACATCACCTGTAGCCAAAATGTAAGGCACCAAGGACTCCTGGTGGGCTAACACAGTTATACATAAACATGTGTCCATGTGACATAACATGAAGAAATGATTGTAAATGTGAGATTATGTACCCAAGATGATACTTTTGTACATATGGGAATGTGTAAGTCTAAATAATGCACGCGTATGGTATAACTGTATATATAGGTTAACAGTTACACCTGAGAAGTCATAAATGTGCATTTGAGAGAACATACACAGGAGACATTTGTAATGGCCTAGCACGGAAATTAAATGTGATTTTAATAGAGAAAAACCCAATAATATGTTTTCTTCTCGTAAGCATTAGTTGCCTTTCTCCCTCCTGAACTTGCAGTCCTGGCTTATGACACAAGTCACCTGTTTTCTGCTCTGAAACATCTTGTCTTATTACTCACTTTGTCCTCAGTAAGAAAGACACAATGGTCAAGCCTTTCTGTGGCACTCAGATCCAGTAACTGGTGGTATGAGGCCTTCTCTTGCAGCACTCCATTTGTTCTGGACATTTCAGGAGAAGTCAAGAGGATTTCTTTTTGAAACAAAATACTTTCAATAAAACTGCAAAGAAGAAAACGCCACTTCTTAGAGTAGCACATTGGGTAAAGATACAGAAAATTTTTTGAAAAGTATTCTTCACTTTCTGCAAGAGGCCAAGGCCAGGACTTGAGTTAGTACAAATCTACAAGGAAGAACAGATGAGCAATTCTCGACAATTCATTTGGACCTTGACTGGTTTTTTTTCAAGGTTAAGTAAAACTGATCCTTAGAAAACCTTCTGACATAATGTAGAATAAACCAGTTATATAAACCTGTAAAAGTAATACAAGGTATTTATATCACTCACTCTCCCTCCCTTTTCACTTCCCCCTCCTCCCCCCTCCCTTCACCTACCCCCAATACAGTAAATCTGTGAAACAATCCCTCTGGGTGACATTTTCTCAACCGTAAAATGGAGATCTCCAAGGCCCATGAGAGAGCATCTGGCTTGGAAATGCTATGAGATATACTGCTCAGTTGATCACTGTGGTTCTAGCAAAGCCAAAACTATGCTATATTTTAAGACTCAGACTAAAAACTTTCATGGTGTTATGTTGTATGATGTCAGAAAGTTAAAGAATTTTTAAAATCTAGTAAAGTGGGCATACCTCATCAACAAGGGTACCCACATGATCAATGTTTATATACCTAACCCTGAAATGTACCCCACATCTTCATAATAAAAATTTAAAAATATATAAAATCTAGTAAAGCAATCTGTTTGTAAGATCTTAGTAACACTAGAGTGCTGGTTTCTTAGTCTGTTTTCTGTTATTTATAGATAAATACCTGAAACTGCATAATTTATTTAAAAAATAATAATTTACCTCTTACAGCAATGAAGGGTGAGAGGAGAGGTCTGAGGTCAAGGGGCCACATCTGGTGATGCCTTACTACTAGTGGGGACTCTCTGCAGAGTCCCAGGGTGGTGCAGTGCATCACATGGTGTGGGGATGAACATACTAGCTCAGGACTCTCTTTCTCTTCTAAAGCCACCAGTCCCACTCCCATGATAATCCACTGATCATGAAGCCCTCCTGCCCCAATTACCTCTCAAAGGCCCACCTCTCAGGACTGCCATATTGGGGATTAAAAATGAGTTTTGAAGGGAACAAATATTCAAACCATAGCAGCTGGTTTAACTGACTTTTTAAAACTGATTAAAATCACATCTACATAAATGAATATCAACTCTGTACATTAGAATCACCTGGGAATCTGACTGGTCTGTGGCTGGGCATGAGTTATTATTGTTGCTACTATGGCCGTTAAGCGCTTCAGGTGGGGCTAATATGTAGTCAGGTTTCAGAACCCCTCATTACTACTATACCAAATATCAGGATGAAAACCAGCCAAAGTCCAAACTTCACATATTTGAATATTTGGAATTTGCTGTCTTTGTGTGGGCCTAGCCAAAATCTGAGACGTCATCGGGGAATGAGAGATATTTCTCCCCTGAACCCCAGGCCTGCCAACCCCTAAGTGGCTCAATATGTGAACAAAAAATCATCAGTTTGTGCGAAGCACATACATTTTCAATATTTTTAATTACACAAGCAATTCTTGCTCTTAGTAATAATTCAAATAATTCAGAGGTAAATATTAAATAATCCCCTTCCTGTCCATATTCTTTTTTTTTTAACTTTTAAATTTTTTTATTTTAAAATTGTGAGGTACAATTCAGGGTTAGGTATACAAATATTCATTGTGCAGTTACCCTCATTGGTGAGATGTGCCCCCCTTCCCCAGGTAGATTTCCACTACTGTCAATCCCACCTCCCCGTTCCCCTAAACCCCCGCACGTTCCTGCTACTGTCAGTCCTTTTCTTATAGTATTACAGAAGCTGTTCAAGATCCACTTATGAGTAAAAACATGTGATACTCAGTTCTTTGTTTCTGTGAAAGATCACTCACTATTATAGACTCTAATTCCATCCAGGTTGCTGTGAAGTTCATGATTTGTTTTTCTTTATTCCAACCCCTATTCTATACAACTCCCCGAGGCCTGAGAGAAGCCATATTAACAGTTGGAAGTATATCCTTCTATTCTGTGTATTAGTATGCATATACAAGCATATACAAATATATGAACTCACGTATCATGGTTTTGTTACTTTACTTTCTTCTTTGTAATAGGTATTTTTGTATTACTTTTTTTTTGCAGTGTTCTTTACTCACTTAATCTATATCATGAGACTTCAGTGAAACCTAATAGATTAAATACCCTCTGCGACCTCACTTAAAACAGCAGAAAAGAGATTAAAAAGGATATGAGCTGCAGAGAGAACTGCAAGGGAGTAGAGAACAATAAAGTCTTCAAACAATAAAACCTCGGAACCGGAAAGGAGATGGAAGAGCTGAAATTGTATGAGGAAGCCACAGAAATGAAAACTGGACATAGAAAAAAGAAAAGAAAAGAAAAAACCATACATTGGAGAGAGCCCTCAATGCACTGCTTTCCAATATAAAATCTCTACTGAGGAGCTGGGAGCCCAGGCATTTCTAAAAGTGGGTGTGCAGGTGATGCTGGCAACTGGAAGATTGGCTGAGACTTTGCTTGAAATCTCCTGAATCCTCAAACCTGTTCCCCACTTTGAACCTGATGGTTGTTCTCCCGTTCCCTAATAGAAGACCATGTGGCTGCTCTCCCCTCTCCCCAGTAGAAGACCAGAGGAACAGTTCTCAAATGTGAAGACATCCCAGTACCCTGATGGCTTGTTCAGAAGCAGATTACTGGGCCCCACCTCCAGAGCTTCTGACGCAGCAGGTTCAAGGTGGGCCCTGAGAGTTCGCATTTCTAGCAAATTTCTAGGTACTGCGGAAGCTAATGCTGACTGAGTGGACTAGAGATTTACACTCTGATTCTAGACATGGGCACACAAGGCACAGTTAAGGGTCATCTGTGATACAGAGCACAAGAATCACGTGAACATCTACATACCTATATATGATTGGAGAGATCCTTAGCTCCTTCTCAGGAGGGTCCTAGAACCTTAGCAGCCAGACACCTACCCCTAAGGTGGGAGATTAAAATGTTCTAATCCATCTGATAAGTAAGCCTAAAGGAAAAAGCATATCCTATGTATTGGTAGCTGAGGACCCCCGCCACCACTGAAGGGGACTGGTCCCTCTGCTGAGGTTCTGTGGTCAATAGAATCACCTAGGAACTTTAAAAAATATGACTGATGGGTTCTGACCAATTAAACCAGATGCTCTAGGGTGGGGCCCTGGCATTTGTGTTGGTTTTAAAGTTCCCTGGGTGATGAAAGCATACTTCCAGGGCTGAGAACCGTTCCTTTCTGTAAAGAAAACCAGCCCTTGAGTCACAACTGCACACACGGAAGGGCTTCTTAGTGCTTCTCTCCGAAGTATGAGTTGACACTCAAACATCATCAAATATTGAGGAAGCTCTATTTGGAAAGTCAGAACCAAAACAAATTCTGTTTGGGGAGCAGAAGAAAACTCAAGATATATCTTCAGAGAGATAAATGATACTACATCCATGAAGAAAAAAAGATCATTCAGAAAACACAAAAAGAGCTTCTGCAAATTAAAAATATTGTGACAGAAATAAAATGTTCAATGAATGGTTTGGAAGTTAAGTCAAGGAAATCTCTTTAAAGCAGACCAGACAAAGGGAGAGAGATGAAAATAGAAGAAAAGAGAAGAAAATTAAAACATTAGTCGGGGGATTCAATGCCTGAATAATAGCTATTCCAGAAAAAGAGAACAAAGAAAATGGAGGGAGGATAATTAAAGTAATAATTCTAAAGAATGGCCCCCAAACTAGATTGGTGGTTGCTTAGGGCTGGTGCAGGAGGGGAATAGGGAATGATTGCAAATGGATAGAAGGTTTGTTTTGGAGATGATGAAGATGTTTCAAAATTAGATCTTAGTGATGTCTGCACAACTCTGTAAATATATTAAAAGTCATTGAATTGTATTCTTTCAATGGATGAATTTTATGGTATGTAGTTGTATCTCAATAAAGCTATTTTTTTTTTTTTTGAGTTGGAGTTTCACTCCGTCGCCCATACTGGAATGCAGTGGCCGCTCCCGGCCACCGCAGCCTTGACCCACTGGGCTCCGATGATCCTTCCACCTCGGCCTTCCGAGTAGCTGGAACTACAGGCGTGCGCTACCATGCCCAGCTAATTTTTGATTTATTGTAGAGATGAGGTCTCGTCAAGTTGCCCAGGCGGGTCTCGAACCCACAGGCTCAGGCAATCCACTCACCTCAGCCCCCCAAAGGCGCGGGATTACAGGCTGAGCCACCGAGCCTGGCTAATAAAGCTATTTAAAAATGTCCACAAATATAAAAGATATAAGTACTCAGATTGAGTGGAGGGGGGGGTTCCAGTGCAAAAATGGGCCTTCACTAAGCCACACAATCAGACAAATTCAGGATACAGGAGACAAAGAGAAGTCCCCAAAAGCAAAACTTCCAAGAAAGTAAACTATTCATATACCAAGGATCAGGAATTCACGTGGCATACTTCTCAGCAGCAACACCTAGCTCTATAAGGCAGGGGAAAAACACCTTCAGGATTCTGAGGAACTGAAAAACTAAAAGTAGGACAGCCATACGATCCACTTATCCCATGATTGGGTATTTACCCAAAGGAAGAGAAATCAGGTATCCAAAGGGATACCTGCTCTCACAATTTTATTGCAGCACTATTCACAATAGCAAAGATATGGAACCAACTTAAGGGTCCATCAGCAGATGAACATGTGGTGTGTATATATGGATATATCTATCTATCTATATATATATACAATGAAATACTATTCAAACAGAAAAAAGAATGAAATCATGACACTTACAGCAACATGGATGGAATTGGAGGTCATTATGTTAAGTGAAATAAGCCAGGCACAGCGAGACAAATATTGCATGTTCTTGCTCGTATGTGGAAGCTATAAAACTTGATCTTATGTAAATGGAGTAAAATCATAGGCCCCAGAGACTGGCAAATGTGTGTGAGTTGAATGGGGGTGATAAACAGAGGTTGGTTAATGTATACAAATATATAGGTAGAAGGAATAAGTTCTGATGTTCAATAGCAGAGTCAGGTGACAATAGTTAACAACAATGTATTGTATATTTCAAAGTTGGTAGAAGAGAAAACCTGAAATGTTCCCAATACAAAGAAATGATAAATACTCAATGTGATGGACACCCCAAAAACCCACTTGATCATTGCACAGTCCATGCAAGTAGCAAAATGTCACATGTACCCCATAAATATGCACAAAATTTTGTATCAGTAAAAAAATTTCTGAGGAAAGCATTATCCCAGCCTGGAATTCTGTCTCCATAAGGGCATAGTAAAGAATGATTGAAGTCCGTTGCCTAATGCCCAAGTGAATGAGGATTACTCAACCTTTATTTTGAAAGTCCTTAACACCACCCATCTCATTCTGTTGAGGCAAAGCACGAATGATATTCCTGGTGGATCTGACCTGCAACAACTAGCAACCTGCTAGCTAGAGGAAAGGCCAGCCAGGGGCCTCCCTTCCACATCTCAGGAGGTTCTGTAGTTTTCCGGTGGTTCCCATCTATCCAGTGTCCCTCCTCAAGTGAAAATAACTGTGTTACATGTCAATATGATCCTAAAAAAAGAAAGCCCACAGCCAGTAGTGATATGGTAAAGAGTTTTGGGATTCAAGCTTCAGATCAAGCAAACCTGTGTTCAAATCCAAACTGCATCACCACCCATCTTGTAACTTAGGGCCAGTCGCATAAAGTCTGAGATTTAATTTCCTCTCCTGTAAGATGGCACTAATAATATCTTCTGACGGGGTCGTTTTGAGGATTAGATGAAATACTGTTTGTTAAGTGGTGGGCATAGTACCTGGTACAGAACAGCACTAATTATTATTATTAGTGGTGGCAATAAAAATGAAGAGGTCTAATAAAGTGAGGTAAATGATAAATTTGGCGGTTCATAAATGTCAGGCCTGTACATGTTCAGAGTTCAGTTTGCCCTTTATCATACCTGTCCAAAAATAATCCCTATTTCTTCTTTTTCTTTCATCCATACTGAGACAGATTTTTCATTCTACTCACATTCTTTTGGGAAAAGGCCTAATAGCTTATATCTCTATCTGTAACTATTTCTGAAATGCAGCTTCAAGGTTTGAAAGGCTTCTCTTCTCTTATCTGCTTCTCATTGTTAAACATCATACTTATGGTATCTGGAAAAGATTCAAGTTTAGTTTATAGATGTGATTCGGCTATAGCAGGCATATATATTCAGAGAGGTGCAGAGAGGGAGCACAGATTCAGAAGAGGACTCTACGCGTTAATAGCAATCCATGCTTTTGGAGTCTGTCTTGCCTACGTTGCAACACTGAAAATGTCTCCAGCAAAATGCCTGGTTAATGTTGTGGAAGCAATTCAGGTACAAAATTCTGTTGTCAAGAGGTAGCAAAAACACTCCAAATAAGAGTGAGTGCATTGAGGCATGTGGTATTCTATTGGTTTCGCTTCTGGTTCCCTGGTCTAAGAAGACAAGGTTTTCACCTTAGTCAGACCAGAGACACATTCGAGGTGGTTGTGGCAGAGCATAGTTGCTGTTCTCAGATGCTGGGGGTCATGCAGGCCTGAGAGGCTTTGAATGGTGACAGACAAAAGTGGTGAGGGGTGGGGCAGGCACTTCAGAAGCTCAAACCTTACCTTCACACAATATACATATGTAACAAATTCTCATACGTACCCCATGATTCTAAAATAAAAATAGAAATATTTTTTTAAGTGGTGAGATCCCTGTTCTAATAGATTTCTACTCCTTTTCTCCCTAGAGGGAGGAGAGATGCTGCCTCTTGGGAACTGCGCGTGAGCTTTTGGATATAAATTTGGCATCCTCACTCCCAGCCATCCCCTCCTCAGATAACACCCACCAGGCATCACCACCAGTCTCAAGGGGTTATTTTTAAAGGACACAGACATAGCACAAACTGCTGAATGGAACATACACACATGTGCACACACATGCGCGCGCACACACATGGCCTTCTAATCCACAGACAGTGCCATAACACATGTGCAGAATTTTCTTGTCTGCTTTGTCATTTGGTATTCGTAATAGCCCTGTGTGAGGGATTACCATTTTCTTTCCTCAAGCTGAGGAAGTCAAACAGGTAAAGTGGCTGGCCAAGGCTATGTCACTAGTAAGTTTCGGAACCAGCGCTTGAAGTTGCATTTCTCGATTAGAAATCACATACTGTTTCCGTGATGCCATGCTGCTCCTTCAAAAATAATTATAATGATACTAGATATTTATGAAGCCCTTATTGTGTGCCAAGTGTGTTTCTAAGCACTTTACAGATATTAAGCTATTTAATCCTTACAACAATCCAGTTTTACAGAGAAGGAAACTGGGGCATAGATGAATACATTTTTATGCCTCAAAACAGTAGATGGCTATCTAAAGAGAGGTTACGTTACATTCAAAAGGGGTTGGGTGCCCTCAAAGACTCCACTTGAATTTCTTTCTTTTTCTATTAAAAGATCTGGCCAAATTATTCTATTTCCGTAACTGAAGGGCCCCTTTAGCAAACACCAGTTAGGTGAACACTCTGGGTGCAGCACAGGCTGTGCGGGGCTATTATGGGAAGTAACCACAGCAAGAAAGAGGTGAGTCCTTCCTTCTAGCAACCCACCCCTTTTGTTGGAGAGGCAGGATGGTGACAAGACTGTTCAGGCCTTCACAAAGCGATGCCTCTGCCCATTTTGCCTCTGATATTTCTTGGATGTGGAGTACACCTGTCTGTTTTCTGCTGTATACGGTGTTTACTTCTGTCCATGCCATCTAGGCTGCAGGATGCCTCTAAGCCCATATCCAAAACCCTGCTCATATCCAGTGTTGTCTTGCAGACTTTCTTGGTCCGAGCCTCCAAAGCCAGGGTGCTAAGTTGTCTAGTCTCTCTTTCTACAGGAATCACAACTCCCTGATTATTTCATTGACCTTTATAAAAGATTCTCTCTTGATCTGTGACCTTCCCTGCACCTCCTCCTCCTCATCCCAGTTTGGAATCCAGAACTGCATCGAGCTCATTTATAAAGGTAAGTGTTGAATTCTATTTCTGCTGGGTGAGTTCACCCTCATCATGGGCTTGGTAGATGCCACCATCCTTCATGCTTACAGTGACTCTCCAATGAAAACTAGCTATTCTCTTCTCTCTCTCTCAACCAGTTTGAGCAAAAGTATAATTATTTTCAGTCGCTGCATGCTCTGCTGTCTCCCACGCAATCACTCATTCATTCAGGGGACTATGAGCTGGGCACCATACTGGGGACAGACACAACAGAGAATAGGATGGCCACAATCACTGCCCTCCCAGAGCTCACAGTTCACCCAGGGAGACTGGACAGCAAACAGTTAAAACACAGGATGAACAGTATGCTTGCAGGAGTACGGGGACCATAAGAAGCACAAAAGATGAACACCCAACTTGCTCTGGGGGACCAGGAAAGACCCCTGAGAGAAAGTGAGAGGCAGAGAGTGGAGGATGAGGAAGAGTGGGCAGGTCAAAGGCGCTTGAGGGCATGGGTATGGGGAAGGAGGAGGTGAGGGCAGAAGGAGTATTTTACACACACACACACACACACACACACACACACACACACACACACACACACGCCTGGTGCAGTCATGAAACTGAATGACCTTCCTATGGTCAGAAGCAGAGCATTCAAGAGAAGTGCCAAAAAATGAGGCTGCAAAAATTCACAGGGGTTAGATCATGCAAAGCCTTACAAGCCAGGTGACAGCAACTGGGTTTGATTCTGAGGGCACTGGAAAACTGGGTCATGTGCTCAGATTTGCATTTTGGAAAGGTCAGTGCCATCGTGGGGAGGGGCCCAGGGTGGAGCGAGGTGATGAGGGGACATCTGCTGCTGGGGGAGTGGCCATCCTCTGTCCCTGTCTGGGAGCTGTCCTCACCCAAAGTCACACTGCCTCCCCAGGGCAGCCGCCTCTAATGTCTGGCTCTTGAGACAAGTCTTCAGGCTCCAGCCCCATTGTCTCAGGACAGACAGCTCAGGAAGGGCTGAAGGGCTGCCCGGCTCCAGAGCTCCTGCAGAATCTGCAGAAGCTTTTCTTGTGACTGCTTTGCAGTTTAACTCCTTCATCCTTCCTTCCCCCACTGGTGTTGGACTGTAGGGCTCCCTAGTCAACTTCCTACATGCACATCTCAGACTCAGAGCCTGTTTCTGGTGAAATGGAGCTAAGAAAGTTGGGATCAGAAGAGGTCCAAGGAAGCTGACTCAAAGGTGGGATTTGGAATCATTCACACCCCAGATGAGGCTGTGTCAGCAGCAGGTGGAACGCCAGTAACGCCTGGTGGGCTGTAGTGGTATGAGGGTGAAAGCTGCACAGGTGGGGAAGAGAATGGGTGTCCTGGCACTGGCCTTCAAGAGGTTAAGAGCCTGAAGTAACAGTATAATGAAATGAATGATCTTGATGAAATGGGATGCTTTTTAATGACAGCCATTGATGCCTTGGAGGAAGATCGTAAAAGCAAAAGTGTGAAATTCAGAAGGTCTTCACCACAGCATGTAAAGAGACTCTTATCTCCTGCAGTCAGAAGAAAGGAAAAATCAGGCCCAGGCCTTCATGGTTAGAGTAGCCCCAGTCCTCTGGAGTGGATTGAATTCTCAGATCAGCAAGTCTGCTGTGTTAGCTCAGCATGAATGGGAAAGGGTGGGACCCCGAGGATTGAGATGGAGTCACCTGGGTTGATGCACTTGAGAAGCTTGAAGTCTCAGGTCCCTCTAACCCCCCTGATCCTGCAGCAGGGGCCCTGTTAGAGGTCCCTAGAAGACTGTACAAAAGTATCAGCTTTTCAAGGTGAGATGTACTTCCATCAGGATTTGCCCAACATCCCTTCCTGGCACAAGACTAATCTCAAGGGTCAAGTCCTAACACAGCAAGCGAGAAGTACTGGACCTGCTAAAGAACCAAAGTGACAGTGCCCAGGGAAATGTATGTATGGGACTGGATGCTGGATGTGCTGGACCAAGGGGAAGGTGTTTAAGATTGCACATGGGAGTTTGTGGATGTGTGAACACTCTCCTGTGTACATACACTGCATCGGACACCCTGGCAAGGGCCTCTGAAAAAAATGCTAACATGCTGTTAGGATGAATCTTTGAAGCTCGGACAAAGAAGGGGCCCACATTAAATGAAGCTGAAATGTCAGAACCACTTTGGCAGATGTGGAAGAAAGATTCAGAGACTCAGAAGCTGCAGTCCCCAATAAACATCTTGCATACAGAAACCCTACCTAAGACAGCAAAGTTAATGACATCTAAGGGTATACCCTTTTTATTAGCATAAGATTACTTTGCTCCACTTTTTTGGAGTGGGTGGTTTTTAACTGATAAGAAACTTTGTATCTCAATTCACTTGAAGAAAAATGTCCCTACCTTTTTTTTTTTTTTTTTTGACTCACGGTCATTTTGAGTGTGAAGTATTTACTAGAGAAAATTTCCTTTCCTAAGAGGTTTTAGTAAGCAGATTGTTCAGTTTTTCTTTTTCAGAGAAAGGGCTCTGCCATATCTTTCTTGAGAACAAATTGCTTAATTCTTACCTCCCTGGCTGGTGAAAAGATCTACCTTGGATAGCCTTACTGCTTGGTTTTCATAATTCAGATTTTCTGGCTGGGCCATGTGATTTCTCTCCTTATAACTATCCTTGATATGTTATGTAAATCACATACTAAGCTTGCTGTTAGTCATTTCCTATTATCTAGGCTTCTGGGTAACATTATCATTATTATTTTTAAACCAATGGTGTTTTAGATCACATCAGATCATAACATCACTTCAACAGCACAACAATAATTAACACTTAAGGGCTTTCCATCTTCATCTTATCTCATTTTCACATTTGCCTTGTCTGTAGAATTTCCATCCTACATATAAGGAAGCTGAAAGGTAGAGTAACTTATCATGGACATAAGGTAGACAAACTGGATGCTTCATCTTCCAGTTACAATGGAGAAACTGAGACAAGTCATCCAAACTGTATTTTCTGAGTCAGCAGATCAGAAGGTTTGCGACTTTGAAGTCTGACAATATTCATTTCTGACCTCCAATAAATAATGAGGTAGGTTTTTAGAGTCCCTAGCCAAGGATAGAAGTTTAGGCAACCTGAATTCTAGTCCTGCCCCAGAAACAAGTCACTTCACCCTGGGACTCAGTTTCCCATCTGTAAAATGAACGGGCAGGCAATATCAGGAATTGCATGTTGGTGGCTTGAGGGCCTGTTGGCGCCACAGACATGTTTTGTTTAGGCTGCATGTTTGGAGGGGGAGAGGAGTTGTTTTAAGTTTGAATTCTTTTAAGAGGGCCAATTCAGGCATTTGATCCCATGACTACTTATTGTAGTAAACAAGTCTGATCCACACATTTATAGCTTCTCCTGGCCCCATTGACTTCTGAGATTGATTACAAATTTAGGATTAAATTATTCCCAAGACCAATGTCAGTTGTGCTTATTTTCCCCAAGGACTCCCTGAACCAAAGGGATGTGAGGCCCTAGGAGGGCAGGATAAATGAGGAACAGGAAGGGTTTGCTGGCCTTGCAGGTTCTCAGCATCCTGGAATCACAGGCACTTGGCTGGCTTTGCCCTGCACTGCTCACTGCTTGGTGCACGAGAGGATTTCCTTTCCTCTGGCACCTTTACGCTGACTTCTTCCATGCCCAGCTCCATGACGGCCATCATCAGGGCTGGTATTATCTCTTAAGCAATACGACATTTCAAAACACCCAGGCATCAGGTGGACTGAGATAATGTCAGGGAAACTCAATAGGGTTCCTCTCAGGCCTTAATGAGAGACACAAAAGAACAAATCATAGAAACTTTCTATAGAGCCTTTTGGTAAGTGCAGGAAGGGAGGGGGGAAGAATCCTATCAGTAACAAGAGCCTTTCTGAGAAATGTTCATGTTATCTATCTGCTCTCAAGTTCAGATTGAGTTCTGTGGGTGAGAGAACTCTCTTCTCTCCGGGTGGATTTCTTCCTGTGAGCTTAGGGAAAACATCTCAAGCCAAAGATAGAATTAAATCAGTAAGTGACAGTGGGAATGTGTACCCTGGCAGAGGAACCTATAAATGAATTTCATTCCTTTGTTTTGGCTCTTAGCTAGAACACCTTGTTGAAATTGTTTTTAACAACACTATTTAAGCTCTACCAACATTTCACAAGCTATTCTTAAGGTCAGAACTTTTTAATTGTTCATTTCCACAGAACTCCTCTGATGTATAACAGGATAAAAATTGGATATAGGGGAAACTGAGTCCTTAAAGACACTATGCATAAGCTTATTTTTTTAAAAACACACTATATATTTTTACATTGTTGTGACATAAAATACTTAAGAAATCAAGGCTCCTTGATAAGCTTACTCTTTTTATAAGCCTTGTAGTATTGAGAATTACATGCATGGAAGGCACCCAGTGAATGTAAGCTGAATTCAGCTTATCAAATATTTATTAAGTCTTCTACATTTAATTATGTAGTTTTGCTACAGTAGGACTCTTACTCTAATAGCTTTATCCCATTTCAGATTTTACAAGGTAGACTTTATTTTCTTAATTTATCCCAAATGGCTTGAAAAATATGAAACATATTGTCATAAACGTGTCATTGTGAAATAGATCTAGGCTGAACATTTTCCTTTTCTTTTCTTTAGAGATAGGATCTTGCTCTGTCACCCAGGCTAGAGTGCAGTGGCACAATCATAGCTCACTGCAACCTCAAACTCCTGAGCTCAAGTCATCCTTCTGCTTTAGCCTCCTAAGTAGCTGGAACTAAGGTAAGTGCCATCACGCCCAGTGATTTTTATTTTTATTTTTTTTGTAGAGTCGAGGGTCTTGCTATAGTCCCCAAGCTGGTTTCGAATACCTGGCCTTAATGATCATCTTGCCTCAGCCTCCCAAAACCTTTTTCTTACTTTAGTGCAACTCATGAATAGTTTAAAGTTAAGCTGGCAGAATTCTTAAACAGATTTTTAAAAAAATAACCTTTTCCTTGATTAACAAAAAGCATTTGTCTGATCCTTAGGAGTCCCAGCCATTTTCAGCAGATCTCAAAATAAATTTGTGATCAGTGGAAAGGAAAAAAAAAAGAAAAGAAAAGAAACTCACCATCTAGCCAAGTGCGTCAAGAGGAAATCCATTCCCACTTGTCTGTGTTTGACTGAACCTTGGTGAACCGCCAGTGCCACACACCCTGGAGGAACCGGATTACAGAGCTACGGGAGACATTTTATAGATCTTCTTAGACAGGTGCTTCTCACACCTCTGCCGTTTATCTAAGGCTCACTTCACAAAGGCTTGGAGGAAGCTCTGCTCTCCTGAAGTACATGAAGTAAAATAAACCCGGAGCCGAAAAATGAGATGTTCAGGTTCAAACTCAGAATCATGTGAATGACAGTCAGAAGGGAGACAGCAAGTCTCTTTTTATTAAAATCTGATATGTTTGGCATACCATATTCAATGGAGATCGTCATCATTCACTCACTCATTCATTTGTTCATTCATTTAGCCAATTTGGGTGGAACACCTACCAAGTTCAAGGCACCGAGCTAGGAGTATGAATAATCTCTGGCAGGACTGTTTCAATGACTCTCCATCCTACAAGTTTATGAGTGAGCACTAGAGGCGTGATTACTCTGTGGATCCATCTCGTTGATCTCGTTCATCTGGAAGTATAAGGATCCTTAATCCAGTTTGCCCCATTGTCCCACAGACTTTAGGTGAGCTTGGGTTGGTAGTCCCAACTCTTTTTTAAGATACACGATGAAATATTATGCAGTCATAAAGAAGGACAAAATTATGAACTTCGTAGCAACTTGGATGGACTTAGAGTTTATAATACTGAGTGATATATCACAGAAACAAAGAACTGAGTACCACATGTTCTCACTCATAAGTGGACCTTGAGTAATTGTCATAATGCTATAAGAAACAGACTGGCAGTAGTTGGAAACTGCCAGGGGAGGGGGGATGGGATTGGTAGTAGTGGGAAA
Organism: Carlito syrichta; assembly: GCF_000164805.1. Lineage (NCBI taxonomy): Eukaryota > Metazoa > Chordata > Mammalia > Primates > Tarsiidae > Carlito > Carlito syrichta. The sequence goes on from NW_007259593.1 coordinate 559,078, forward strand.
CTGCTGGGGAGTGAGGGTACACCTCATCAACAAGGGTACCTGCATGATGAACATTTGTATACCTAACCAAATTGTACCCCACATCTTCAAAATTAAGAATTTTAAATTTTTTAAAAAAGTTTGAATCAAAAAAAATTCTAGAAGGAAATTGTTACAAAATGTATATGTCAAAGCCTTAACTCCCAATGTGACTGCTTTTGGAGATAGCGCCTTGAGGAGGTGATTAAGGTTAAATGAAGTCATAATGATGGGACCCTAATTCAGCAGTACAGGTATCTTTATAAGAGGAAGAGACACCAGAGCTCTCTCTCATGCTCTACCCACCCACAGAGAAGAGGCCACATGAGGACACAGTGAAAAGATGACCCTCTTTCATAGTGTGAGTCCTTACCAATCTTAAGAGTCTTGATCTTGGACTTCTGGCCTCTAAAACTGTGAGAAATAAATGTCCATTGTTTAAGCCACCCAGTCTATGGTATTTTGTTATAGCAGCTGTAGCTGACTAATACAGAAACAGCAAAAGTCTCATAAACTATTTTTATAGGATGATAGTACCTCAAGCAATGCCAAGAACATAGAGTAAACAACAGGTATTTGCCAAGTGAGTGGTGAAGGGAAACTCGAGGGAACCTCTGATCCACAAGGTCAAGCAGTGGATTGGAAAACGGGATCAGTTACCACATGACTTGACTCTCAGCTTCCTCTTCCCTATATTTCTCATATAGGAAAGCAATTGCTCCTCTAATTTAAGCCCTTTCTACTTTATGGGAAGATTCCATAAAGCTTGGCTGATGACCCTAAAACAACTTAAACTTGAAAACAGAAAACAAAAATGGGCCAGGCGCGGCAGCTCAGCTGGCATCCCAGCACTTTGGAAGGCCGAGGTGAGTGGATTACCTGAACCCACGGGTTCGAGATCAGCCTGGGTAACTTGGTGAGACCTCGTCTCTATGATAAAGTTTTTTAAAAAAGAAAACAAAAATGAAGACACTTGACCTTTTCCTCCATATGCCCATCCCTGACCTACTTCCTCCCTTTGCTGGAACAAGGGCAGAATGACAAGTCAGGATCACCTGAACTCTTTGACCCACTGTGTTGAAAGCAAACCCCTCTTAAGGGAAAAAGATGCCTGGTTGATTCTTTGGTGCCACAGGAGTCATACATAATGACCTCTTTGGATATCAGGGGAAGGCTTGTGTTGGGCAAAATTATACAAAAGAATTTGCTTATTTTTTATGTGTCTTCTTCCTACCCCCAAAGGGTCCAACTACTCCAAACCACCCAGATGACCCTGCTCATCTCCTCTGAGAATAGTTCTGAGCAGTACCTTAGAGATTCAGACTTAGGGACAAACACCAACCATGGTATAGGTTGGATCTGACAACACTTTTTACACATAAGCCATTCCTTTCTGTCTAGGTTTCATGCCTGAAATTGGGATAACTTCCAGCAGCTCAATAATAGCACCTAGGCTAAAGGTATGATCCAAATGGTCAGACTTCTTAGAATGGGGCCCGATCAAAAATTTGCAGGCCAAAAACAAAAGTTAGCATACTTATCCACCCAATTATGTAATTTCTATAGTAACAGCAGTATTTATTAAAAATTTCAGTCTATTAGCTAATAGTAAGTAATATGACTAATATTAACATAATTTACCTTTGAAAGAACGATATATATAATTCAGAACATAATTTAGGAAAATGTAAATACCTAATTTGGTGACTATATCATTATTTAATATCTCCGTAATCTGCTTTTATTGCAAATTCAAGAAGAACAGCTCAATCTAACCCAACTAGTTGGAAGAGTGTAGGAAGATGCCTGGATTGACATGCTTTCATAGATGTTGGACTCTCTGAAGCCTGTCTTTTGCTACCAATTTATCTGGCCTTCCCTACCCTGACTCTCACTTGTAGTTATTATTGTTTCTTGTTAATTCCAGGTGGCATAATTCCTTACAACCCAACCAGCTGGCCTCTAGTGTTCATTTAAGCAACTCACACCATACTTTTAATTATTTTTAATAGAGCTAAAACATCATGTTTAAAATAAATTTTGTCATGCTTTCAGGTTAAGATGGCAAGTAAAGACAATTTTTACTTTACTCCCATTACTTAAGAGTAAATAACCAAAAAAAGTGAGAGATACAATCTTCAGTAAAACAAGGAAGCAACTATAGCCTATGCCACAAATTATGGACACCAAATACAACATCACCAAATACTACAGTGTTAGACTTTCAGTTGCAAGATCTGCTTGAGTTAGCAGGTTACAGGTATCCTCAAGGGTACAGGTCACATAACTGGTCAGTGATTTGGAAAAAGATAAAATTAAATCCATCATACTCCACATTATATACAAGAAGAAACTCCAAGCAGATCAGCTATCTAAATGTAGAAACTAAAACCATACAAGTACTAAAATAAAACATGAGTGAATTCCTTCTTAACCTGAGTATAGAAAAAGCTTTTAACTATCACTCAAAACCAAATGTAATAAAAAAAAAGTTTATGAATTAAAGTACTTGTAAAAAGACTTCTCCATATACACAAAGTCAAAAGGCAACCAACAAACTTAGGAAATTATTTTGAACTTGTATCACAGATAAGTTCATACTTAATATATAAACAACTCTTTAAAATTGAGAGAAAAATAGTTTAAAAAAAACACAAAGTAAAAATGGGCCAAAGATCTGAACATACAATTCACGAAAAATGTATTAAAATGTCTTTATATGTACAATTGACACTTGAACAATATGAGTTTGAATTATATGGGTCCCCTAGTTAAGTGAATTGTTTTCAATAAAAGCTACACTGAGTGTACCTGCCTCTGCTGCCTCCCCTTTTCCACCTTTGCCACCCCTGAAACAGCAAGACAAACCCCTTCTCTTCCTCCTCCTTTTCAGCCTACTCTTTGTGAAGGTGAAGATATTTTATGGTGATCCACTTCCAGTTAATGAATGGTAAATATATTTTTCTCTTCTTCACTATTTTCTTAATAACATTTTCTTTTCTCTAGCTTACTTTACTATAAAAATACAGTTTGTAATTCATATAGCATACAAAATAAGTGTTAATCAACTGTATCAGTAAGGCTTCTGGTCAACAGTAGGCTATTAGTAGTTACGTTTTGGGGGAGTCAAAAGTTATACACAAAATTTTGACCATGGGGGGTCAATGCCCCTAATCTCTGTGCATTTCAAGGGTCCACTGTATAAAAATATATTTAATCTCACTCAAATTAAATGCAAATTACAAATACATTGAGGTACCATTTCTCATCTATCAGACTGACAAAAATTAAGAAGTGAAACAACACACTGTGTTGTCTAAGCTGTAGGGCAGTTAGACACTCTTTACAGATTATTTTTGAAAGTGTGAATTATTACAACCCTTAACAAGGAATTCGTCTAGCTCACAAAACTACATATGCTTTTCCTTTTTGACCCAGCAATTCCACTTCTGGAAATTTCCCTTGAAATTTTTTCATATTTCTAGCAATGAAAAAGTGCTGGAAACAACCTAAATGTACATGTATAGCAGGGTGATTGAATAAACTATAGTATATCCACATGGAGTGCTATGCAACAGCACAAAAATAAGGTCTTTATGAATTGATAGGAACTGATTTCTAGGGCATAGTGTTAAGTGAAAAAAGTAAAATAAAAAATGATCCTGACTTCAGAGCCATGTTAATATTTCACAGAAAAAAGAAGAAGAAAAGGAAGGAGGGAAGGGAGAGAAGGAAGGAGGGAGAAAGGGAGGGAGGGAGGAAATGAATCAATAAGGATTGGGGAGGAATTCTGAAATTGAATACAAACAAAACCAAACAAAAACATACTTCAAATGAATAATATAACTACACTGAAGTGGGGGAAAAAGAACAGACCCAATTAACTTTTGAAATCAGTATTTGAACTTTATACCCTTAGGTTAAAAACAAAAAGAACTCAAAATAAATATTGAACTCTAATTTGTAGGCTTCTTTCTTCTCAGAGACATGAGCTAGCAATTCTGAAATGACTTACTGAACATCCTAGGACTGAGCAAATAAGTTCATTGATTGTGGATAATGGGAGTCAGGTTTCTTACTGTCAGAAAACAAGTTATAAATATAGAAAAGGAAAAGGATAGAATGAATCCTGTGGTACTGAGTGGAAATTGAATGTATTGGCATGAATTCATGGGTTTAGTATAGCTAGGTAAAGAAACAGATATAGATTGTGAGGTTGTGTATATGTGTGTACATATATCTGAATAACATATACCCATTTCCCAGTTCTGAGAGCTAAGAGATGTGCTGACATCCCACTTGCAATGAACGCACCAAGTGCCCAGATCTTGGTTTCTAAATATTATTCTCCACCAGAATGAATCAGGGCACTTTGGAGAAATGGCTGACCCCAGACTGAGACAAGAAAAATACAAGACAAGTCTGGACTATCTTTTACCAAAAAGCAAAGAAAACATTCATAACGAATTGCTATATAAAAAAAGAATTGCTCAAAGTCCCCTGGGAACATGTCAAAAGGACACAGTGATCAGCTTGACAGTGTTTTCACTGGCAAAATATGAAACAGTTTGAGCATCAAAATGAATAATGATAGTAAAGAATCGTAACTTATCAAATCTATGAGCCCACATTGATATAAATAAGTAAATAGGGGAAGGGAAGTTTCTCCCTTTTTACCCTTTTTATATATATATATTTTTTTTTAAATTACATATTGCCTTCTAAGCAACTTTACTGAAATAAATTTACACACCATACAGTTCACCCATTTAAAGTGAACAATTCAGTGGTTACTGCATTTGAAGAGTTATGCAGTCACACCACCACATCTAATTTTAGAATACTTTTATCACCCTGGAAAGAAACTCTGTACCATTAGCAGTTATTTCCCAATTCCCTCCAGCCTTAGTCAACCACTGCTCTACTTTCAGTTTCTGTAGATCTGTCTACTCTGAGCGTGTCATGTAAGTGGATTCATACAATATGTGTCCATTTGGTATTGACTTCTCTCACTTAGAATTTTCAAAGTCCATTCACACTGCAGCATGTATCCCTACTTTTTCCCTTTCCTTTGCCAAATAACGTTCCATTGTGTGTACATACCACATTTTCATTTATCTGCTCGTCTGTTGATGGACATATGGGTTGCTTCCATGATTTAACTATTGGAAATAATGCTACTGTGAACAAACACTCACAAATTTTTGTGTGAATGTATGTTTAAGATTCTCTTGGGTGTGTTTCTTGAGGAGTGGATTTGCTGGATCATCTGATAACTGTTTAACATTTTGAGGAACTTCCTAACTATTTCCCATAGCAGCCTCACCATTTTAACATTTTGCCTTTTACATCTCATCAGCTATATATGAGTGCTCCAGTTTCTCCTCATCCTGTTACTGTCTTTTTTATAACTGTCCTAGATGTGAAATTGTATCTCATTGTGGTTTTGATTTGCATTTCACTAATGATTAACGACATTGAATATTTTTTCATGGGTCTGCTGGTCACGTGTCTGTTTTCTTTGTAGACATGCCTATCAAGATCCTTTGCCCATTTTGTATTGGGTTATTTACCTTTTTTACTATAGAGCTGTAGAAGTTCTTTATAATTTCTGGATACAAGTCCCTTATCTGATCTGAGATTGGCAAATATTTTCTCTTATTCTGTGAGTTATCTTTTCACTCTTGATGGCATTGTTTGTAGCGCCAAAGGTTTTAACTTTGATAAAGTCCAATTATATATATTTTCTTTTTTCACTTGTGCTTTTGGTGTCATATCTAAAAAACCATTGCCTAGCCCAAGGTCATGAAGATTTATTTCTATCTTTCCTTTTAGTAGTTTTGCAGTTTTAATTCCTATATTCAGATCTTTGATCTATTTTTATTGTTTTGTGTACAGTATGACTTCATTCTTTTGCATGTAGATATCCAGTTGTTGCGTCATTTATTGAAAACACTATTCTTTTCCCCATTGAATTACCTCAGTAATTCTGTCAAGGATTGTCTATAGCTTAAAAGTTTGTTTCTAGACTGTAAATTCTATTCCATTAATTTGGAAGTTTATCCTTATGCCAGAACCACATTGTCCTGCTTAATGTAACTTTGAAGTAAGTTTCAAATGATAATGTGTGAGTTCTCCAACTTTGTTCTTCTTTTTCAAGATTGTTTTGGCTACTCTCTCTGGGTCCCTTGCATTTCCATATCAATTTTAGGGTCAGTTTGTTAATTTACGCAAAAAAAAAAAAAAAAAAGTCAGTAAAGGTTCTGATGGAGATTGCATTGAATCTGTAGATCAGGTGGGAAAGTATCGCCATCTTAGCAATATTAAGTCTTCTGATTCATGAACATGAATGTGTTTTCATTTATTTAGATTTTCTTACATTTCATAGAGCTCTTTCTTATTGCAGAAAGTAAGCAAATAATTGTGGAAAAGATGATAATATTAGAAGATCACCATTTGGCAATTGCCCTAGGAATGACTGATTTGGGTAAGAGCTATTAAAGGATGTTAAAACTAGCGGATGCAAGTTTGAGGAGTATCAGGATATTTACATAATTTCAAAGTACCTCCTTAAAACATACTTATTATAACAAAGGATGAGAAAGTATTGTTATAGTGAAGAAATATTGTAGGCACTATCTTACCTTTACTTCTTCATATAACCTTTGTACTAAAATCCTTTGATAGAAAAACTACCCTTAACCCCATTTACAGATGAGGTAACTAAGGCTTATAAAGGCAAAATCACTTGCACAAGGTTATACAAGGTAATAGATTGGTTAAGTTTTTTCTGAACGGCAAAGCCTGTGTTTTTTTGTTTTTTTTTTTAAGTTGGAGTCTCACTCTGTCACCCAGACTGGAGTGCAGTGGCCGCTCCCGGCCACCACAGCCTCCACCTGCTGGGCTCCGGCGATCCTACCGCCTCAGCCTTCCAAGTAGCCAGAATTACAGGCATGCGCTACCATGCCCAGCTGATTTTTTGATTTATTGTAGAGATGAGGTCTCGCTGCCCAGGCGGGTCTCGAACCCGCGAGCTCAGGCAATCCACTCACCTCAGCCTCCCAAAGGCGCTGGATTACAGGCTGAGCCACTGAGCCTGGCTAAAGCCTGTGTTCTTAATTGCAATGTTATACGGAACATTTTAATCTTACCAACAAGTCTATTGAGTCAATAATTTATTTAAGTAGAGAAATGTCACGATTTGTCTGAAAAAAAATCTTTGGTGTATTAATAAAAATCACATATCATGACTTTTTATGCAAATGTCCTCCTTGGGTTCTTTGCCAAGAAAGAGCATCTCTCTTGAGAAACTTGTCTTAATTGCCTTATCAGACAATGAGAATTGTACAAACCATTTCCCGTTTTTCTTCTCCACAGGGGACTTGAGTTAAAATAAATGTTCAAACGGAGGAAGTCATGTGAGTGCCGGGCAAAACCTATTTCTGCGTGGGAGGAGCCATACTGTTTTCATTAGTTGTCCTGTTTCTGTTGTGTTGAATTTGTGAGTGACCTCGAATCCTACTTGGAAGTCAGTAGGACCTAAAGAACAAATCAGTTCATGTGAATATGCTACTTACAAGTGAACTGTACCCTTTAAATGGGTGAATTGTATCGTCTGTACATCTTAGCAAAGCTGTTTTTTTGGAAGAGCAAATTAGTTAATGAAAGAAAGGGAGGCGAGTGGATCACGGAGCCATTGAAGAAGGCCCTCTGTGTGGTAGAGGAGGCACCCTCTGGAACCAAGGAGGGTGGAATGATTAGCGGTGGCAGGCAGGTCGATCCATCCACTGGTTGAGCACTGTGTACCACGACAAAAAGAGAGTTGTCTGGTCTGTGGGCTCAGGACATGAAGCCTCATGGGAAAGACTGGGGGGGAGTGAGTGAGTGACACCTCATCTCTCAGACTGGAAAGCAGGAGCAGATCCATCAAACCCAGGGCTGCAAATTCTCAGCTGTCCTGGTCTGTCCAGCTCGCAGATTGTTTGCTTTGGCCCACATGGCGATTTAACAAATTTTCAAGTTGGTTGCCAACATGACAAATTGAGAAATTCATGCAAAATACCCAGATCTCCAGCTTGCCTGGAAAAAAATGGGAAGCCCGGCCACATGGTCCAAGTTCTCACTTGACAAGGGAGCCTGTTTGCTGCGGCGGGGCGTATAGATGTTCCTGGTCAGTCCTGATACCTCACGGTCACCTGCCTCACTTGGCGGTACTTTCTGTCCGGTCCTTGTAACCACATGAGTTGGTGATGATTGCCTACGCAAGGGAGAGCCGTCGGCATTTTGTGAGGAACAGAGGTATACGTTATATTTTACGATACTGACATGCAGGATGAATTGAAGGGGAAACAAGGGATTGAGCCGGGAGACAAGAGGAGTCCGGACTCAGGCGATAAAAATGAGGGTGGGAAGAAAAATGTTTTGGAGAAAAAATAAGCAGGACCGATAAGTGACCACAATCAGCAGATGGAAATGTCCCCATGCACGAAGAAGCAGGCTGAGAGTTGCTGGAGAGAAGACATTTTGGGGTTCATTTGCCAGAGGTTTGGGGTACGCAGTACTGTGTGCCAGCCCCCTTTCGTCGTGCAAAGGTCAGTCCTTGCCCAGTTTCTGCCTTCTCATCCCTCAGACATATCAAGGGACTGGGCTCCTGCCAGATGGGCTCAACCCATCTTCCAGTGGGCTCAACCCGCATGACTGAGATACAGCTCAGCCCCAGGACGTTGTCCCACCTTTGTCTCAATGGATTGTGACATCTATTAACTTCTAGTAGATTCAAGCTCTTCTGATTCGTATATTTTAGCAAGTGTCCCCAATCCTTGTCCTGGAACGTCATCTCCTGGGTCTGCTGAAGAACGAAGCCCTAAGGTGCATCCTGCTTCTCCCTGTCTGATCTCATGTGGTGCCGCTTCTACATCTCTTGTTTCTTCCTTTTCAAAATGGACAAATCACAGCTCTGCTTCTGCCTTGGATGTAGAAAGCCAGAAAGAATGTTACTCCTATCCTAATGGCAAGAAAATCATCAATTTCCACAAAGCCCTCAGAAGGATGAGATTGCCGGGCAGCCAAATAGTCTGAAGTCTAAGGAAAGAAGGGCCCTTCTGAGGAAAAATGGAGGCAAACGCTGAGTCAACTCTGACAGCGTAGGAGGAAAGGGTTCCAGGTGCCACACATGTTCTTCCTGAGTAAGAAGAACCCAACTACTCTTTAACAAATTTCTAAAGGCCAAGGGAGGTCTAGTATGAGAGTGCAGAACTCTGGTGCAAACCCCCACTTGCAGGCTTCTCTCCCCATGTCTCCACTGGCAGCTTACACAGAAGATCACACATAGGATGGGAAATTACAGCAAACCTCCTTTGCATGCACCCTTTGAAGAGGGGCAGGGCTGCCACTGTGGAAGGGACACAAAGCTCTCTGACACCCTTGACACTGGCCACAAAGGCCTTAAACGGCTGGGTGAAGGGCAGAAAACTCTGTCACTCCCAGGACACAGGTGAAGGCATGCTGCAGGTGGGGAAAGGTTGAAAGAATTAAAATATTCCCCAAGGATAGGAGCAAGAAGTCATCCTGGGCCCAGCAATCTCCTATTAATACCATCCGTGTTCTTCTTTGGCTGGTTGAGAGACAAGGAATTTTCTCTCTCACAAAATGCACCAAAGATACAAGGCAGAAGGAGGGCAGGATCACTGAGGAAGTCCCACTGCCAAGATCCAGGGACACATGACCTACCTAAGATTGAGGCTGCACCGAGAAAACAGACAACAGCTTTGTCCACCACCACCTCCAGGCTGACAAGAACCAAGTGACAGTGATAGTGGTCTATGCAGCAGGAAGAGCAAGATCATGGGAACCCTCTCTGAGATACAGGCACACAGAACAGGCCAAAAGCTGAGGATGTCACAGGAACATTGACCAAAACCCTCCTGCATCCCAGCCACCACACTAAGCACAAATCGTTACTCGAAAAATTTGAAGCAGGTAATGCATTGAAGGTAAACATAGCAACAACAAAACCCAAACCCAGTTTCATTCCTGACTAGATTGACCCAAGACCCACACTAGCAGACAAGCAAAAGAAAAGGCTTTCCATTTTCAGGTATAAATATTCACCTCAGTCTCTACTGTTCTATATACCATATCTGGCATTCAATCAACAATTATAAGATACGACCAGACATACTAGCTCATGCCTGCAATCCCCAGCACTTTGGGAGGCCAAGGTGGGAGGATTGCTTGAGCCTGAGAATTCTAGGCAAAATAGTGAAACCTCATCTCTACAAAAAATAAAATATTAGCCAGATATGGTGGTGTGCATCTATAGTCCCAGTGTCTCAGGAAGCTGAGGTGGAAGGATTGTCTGAGCCCAGGGGGCTGCGTCTGCCATGAGCCATGGTTGTACAGTTGCACTCTAGCCTGGGTGACAGAGTGAGACCCCCAACTCAAAAAAAAAAAAAAAAAGTACAAGACACACCCAAAACAGCTAGTGAAAATACCCTACTGTCAAGAGATAAGTTAAACAAAAGAACTATGCTCAGAAATGACTCAGATGTTAGAACTATGAGATAGCGATTTTAAAATAGCTATGATTAATATGTTGAAGACTCTGGAAGAAAAGTTGAAAAACACTCATGAACACATGAGAAATTTTAGCAGAGATATGAAAAGTGTTAAGAAAGGGTCAACTGTAGGTGTTAGAATTTTTTAGTAACAAAAAATAAAGATTTTAAAAATGCCTTCAAAGGGCTCATCTGAATACTTGACACTACTGAGAAAAGAATAAATGAATGTCAAAGGAGATCAATAAAAATTTCCTCAACTTAAGCACATACACACAAAAGAAGTAAAAAAAAAATTAAGAACAGAATATCTAATAGGTGTGGGACAATAACCAATAGTCTAACATATGTGTAATTGGAATCCCAGAAGGCAAAGAGAGAAACAACGGGGCAGAATAGATAATTGAGGAGATAGGGGCCAACAATTTTCCAAAAATAAGATAAAATAACAAAATATCAAATTATAGATTAAAAAAAACCAGAGTGGTATAATAGATTTAGTAGCATACCCCCCAAATACTAAAAAACAGAAAAACTCAGATCCATCCTATTCAAACTGCCAAAAACCAATGATAAAGAGGCCATCTTAAAAGCAGTTAGAAGAAAGCAGACAGTTACATACAGAGGCATGAAAAGAATCATAGCAGAAAAATTCATATCAAAAACTATGCAAGCCAGAAGATAATGGAGTGACATCTTTAAAGCATTGAAAGGGAAAAAGATTGTTGCCCCAGAATTCTGTTGCTCAAAAATAAACAAGAAATGAAGTAGTTTCCAGACAAACAAAAGCAGAGAGAGTTCATTATCTGAAGATCTGTAATATAAAAAATGTTAAAGAAAAGTCTTCAAGCAGAAGAATGTGATACCAGACAAAAATTTGGATTTACACAAAGAAACTAAGATCTCTAGACATAATTTAAAAGAAGGAAAATATTTTTAAAATTTTTTCTTATTCTACATTGTTCTGAGAGATAATTGTATAAAACAAAAATAGTTGCAATATGTTGTGATTAAGGACTTGTATGTAGAAGATATAAAAGAACTCCAAAACATTCAAGAAAAAAAAAAAAAAACACAATTAAGCAAAAGCTTTGAACAGTCCAGGCATGATAACTCATGCCTGTAATCCGAGCACTTTGGGAGGCTGAGGCAGGAGGATCACCTGAGCCCAGGAGTTTGAGACCAGCCTGGGCAACATAGTGAGACCTCATTTTTACAAAAAAAATAGAAAACTTAGGCATGGTGGTGTGCACCTGTAGCCCCAACTGCTCAGGAGGCTGAAGCAGGTAGATCATATGATCCAGGAGTTTGAGGCTGTGGTGAGCCATGATCATGGGAGACAGAGTGAGACCCCAACTCAAAAAAAAAAAAAAAAAAAAAAGATTTGAACAGACATTTTACCAAAAAAAAAAATACACATATGGCAGATAAGCACATGAAAACATGATTTACATAAATTAGTCACTAGGGAAACACAAATTCAAGCCACAGTTTGATACCATTACACTCTATTAGAATGGCTTCAAACAAACAAACAAACAAAAGCCCCACATCACTTGCCTGTGAGGATGGGAACGATGGAAACTCCCATACATTGTTGACGGGAACACCAAATGGTACAGCTACTTTGGAAAAGTTGGTCAGTTTCCTATAAAGTTAAAACTACCCTTACAACATGATCAGCAAATCTCACTTCTAGGGATTTACCTGAAAGAAATGAAAATTTATGTTCATCTAAAACTTGAATATGAACATTTATGGCTATTTTATTCATAATCGCCAAAAGATATTGGAAACTAACCAAATATCCTTCAACTGGAGGAAGGATTATTATATGGCCGTTCATGCCTGCCATGAAACACTACTGAGCAATAGAAAGGAATGAACTATTGATACGCACAATAACAGTTGAATCTCAAATGCATGATTAACTGAAAGAAGGCGATCTGAAAAGGCTACACATCACAAGAATCCACTTACATGATGCTCTGGAAAGGCCAAAATTATAGGGACAGAAAACAGATAAGGGATGTCAGAGGCAGGAGATGAGTAGAAAGGTTGACTGTTTGGGAGGCGTGAGGGGACATTTTGGGGTGATCGTGTGGTTACATCACTCTATGCCCTTGTTAGAACTCATAGAACCATGCACTAAAAAAAGGGTGAATTTTATTCAGTGTAAATTGCGTCTCAATTAGGAAAGCAGACGAACCAGGCATGATTCTTTTTTGTCTTGAGTTTCACGTTGTTGAGAAGCTGCAGACTGTGGTATGATGGTCCCAGTTCCTCCCTGCACAGACTCTGTGGCATTCTGGACTCTGGACAGGAGAGGACTGGAAACAGAACTTCAGCCAGGATGTATTGAGTGCCTGTCTTTGATAAGACCATGTGAAGACATTGTGTGAGGAAATGGGTTTATATTTACAAACACCTTTTTGTTCCTGTCCAGCAGGAGCAATTAGTTCGCTGCAGGTTGTCATCCTTGTAAAGATCTGTAAAGGGCTTATCTGACCCAACTACCCCTCTTGGGTCCCTGGTGAGAGGGGCACCGTCTCTGCAGGGCTGCCTGGATGGTGGCTCTGCTGCTGAATCAGGGGGAGCCCTCTTTTTTTTTTTTTTTTTTTTTTTTT
>NW_007259593.1:572469-608586 GCF_000164805.1 Carlito syrichta
GGCGGGTCTCGACCCCGCGGGCTCAGGCAATCCACTCACCTCAGCCCCCCAAAGGCGTGGGATTACAGGCTGAGCCACCGAGCCCGGCTAGGGGGAGCCCTCTTGATGGCCTTGCAAACCAGAACCAATCACATCAACCTGTATCCCTGGTGTATGTACAGTCTTACGGCACTTTTAGGTACATGGAAATCAGTTAAAATGGGCTTCAAGGCCTTGAAGGGGCAGAATGGAAGAAGGAGCCACTGGAAAAGGACTGGGGCATAGGCCCCACTAGGCAGGCCTGGGTGGCAGAACGTGCCCTTCTCTTCCTCTCACCTTGTTCTGTTTGCAGAAGAATCCCAGCCACATTGTTCAATGGGATGAGCCTTTCCTCAGCCACAGCCAAGAACAGGCCCAACTCACAGCCCACCCTGAAAGGGGCCCCAGAGCTCTTCCCTCATTGCAGCCCAAATCCTTGAGAGTGTCTGCTCCAGGCCTCAGGGGCCTGGTCTGTCTTGTTAACCATCTCCCTCCAGGGATAGCCCAGCACGCAGCCAGAGGGAATGACCAGGAAGTGCTTGGTGAGGTCGTGAATGAATGGATTTGTTGTTTCTCGAGACAGACTAGTCTCTGAATGCAACTTGAACATCCAGAGGCCGAGTGGAGTCAGTCAGAAGCCTTGGCTCATGGAGACCCAGCTACTCTATGCTAGTCCATTGTGAGGCCAACGTGCCTTGTATGTTTAAACATATGTGTTTAAAGCTCATGCTCACATCACATCTGCTCACCTTCCATTGGTTAAAGCAAGCCAAGACCAAAGACAATGGCTGGGGAATGTACTGGCCCTTCGAGAAGCCATGGCAAAGACAGAGAAGGAAGGAAGAATTACATACAGATAATGCAGCCTGCCATCCACAGGTAGCCTGGGAAGTGGTCTATGCCTAGTGAATGTCCCTGCTGCTGGGATTGGATCAGGGTACCGAATCTCCCCGGCAGGGCCAGGAGAGTTGGTGGAGGATCCTGTCCAATGGCTTTCTTTCCTCTTGTCACAGCCTTTCTTTATGTAAGTTAGAGATTAAGTTCAATTACAGTCCTGCTGACTGAGGGCTCTCTCTTTAAGGTGACTTTGCCTACTCCGCTCTGATGCAGGACGTCTCGAGTCCATAATTCAACTCTGCAAGGAGAGTCTTCTTTCCCCCACGTTCCTGTTCCTTCCAGATACCGCACAAGGATCCCTGGGTGGCTCCTCCACGGGAAGGTCACTCCTCGAGAGCCCTGACTGCATATTACGCATCTTGGAATTTTTCCAACCATCTCAACACACCAAGGCGGGCTTAAGTATTGGCTTCCAGGTGCTTCAGGAAAGCTGATGTGACAGCACCAAGTGAGCGTCAGCTCCATGACAGGGGTGGTGTCTTGATCACCAGGGAGCCTGCTGTGCCTAGAACGGTGCCAGTCACTGAGAGTAGTTCCAAAGTAATTGATGGATGAGTGGACACTCGAATGAATGAATTCTTGCTCTGCTCTTTCCACTGTCAGCCGCCAGTGTCTTTTCTTCGCCCCTCAGCCTGACAGCCGGAGCGTTTTCAAGGCCATCCCCACATTGTCCCTGCCATGACTCTGCCAAACAGGTGCTTATCATAGGAGGACAGAACAGAACATTCCCCTCCCCACACCTTTTTCCATTTACCTCCCTCAGGCCCAACAATGGCTAATTCAAGGACACGAGTCATGCAGGCTCTGAGTGTGAATTAATGGGGGCTGTGGGACAGATGTCACAAAAATCGCATCCCCTGACAGGGTGCTGCTCTCTTTATTTGCTTGAAGGCCAACATAGAATCGGTCTTCTGGCTACTTGGGGGCAGAATTCCACTCCCCCCACCCCTGCTGTTCCCAGGTAATTGCTGGATGAGTCCTCGCCTCCCTCTCTCCCTCCTTCCTTCCATCCCTGCCTCCCTCTCCAGGTACTTCGGTGACTCCTGCTCACAGCTGGGTGAGCGGCTGGAATCTAGCTAGGTGGGGTTTGCCACACAAGGAGACCATTGTGTTCTGTTCGTCTTTGCAGAGACAGCCGTTCTGTGAGCAGGCACTGTGCCTGTCACTGAGAACCATTCAGAAGTGAGCACTTGAACCTCCACTGACTGTTCTGTTCAGCGATTACTCATTTTTTGCTACACATTCAATAAGTGAGAAAAAGGTACTCTCCTCATCCCCGAAACATTAATAGGAAGGAGAGAGAGGGGTGATCACCCTGCTACAATGGGTTTCTTTTCTTTGTCCTTGTTTCTGAGGTTAATTGGTATCCACCAGGGTCTGCTTGGTCATTGTTGACAGTCTCCTCCGGGCTAGGAACTGAGGGTCACACACACTCACCACTGATGCTGCCATCCTCTGGAAGGAACAAGCCATGATCTGGGACACTTGGGAACAAGGGAATCAGCTTCTCAGGGCATCCTCTGGAAGGAACAAGCCATGATCCCGGACACTTGGGAACAAGGGAATCAGCTTCTCAGGGCAGGAGGGTGGGACGCCTAGGCCTTCTGTGAAGTTGTGTTCTGGCTGCCTGCCAGGGCCACAGCTGAGGCGCCTTCCTTGGCAACTAATTAATCCCCATTAAATTTGCTACCTGGGACCTGTGCCCCCAACTTCCCGCCAGGGATACTCTCTTCCACCTCACCTGAAGTTCCGCCTGATTCCCAAATTAATCCACATCCTGCCCACCACTGGGGTAATTGGGGGCAAACACTTCAAAACCTTACACCACGTGAAGATGCAACACTTTTTAGAAACTGCTTCCCCAACCAATGTGAAACTGGAAAAAGCTAGTCCCTTCTGATATGTCTTGCAGACTCTTGCTGCCTTTGTCAGGGGAGTCATTTTGTTTCTGCGGAGAACGTGTCGTCTCTAACTCTCAGCCGGTGTTTGTGGGTGGGGAAGGAAGTTGGACAGAAATAAAGATGTCTAGGCCCCTTTTGTTTGTTGCCGACAGATTCCTGAGAACTTCTCAGTGCCAATAAAAGGAGAGTCTATCTGGTCACAAAGATGAGTCTACTAATTTACTTAAGCCTGCAAAGCAAGCTCCTGATCCGACTGTTTTTTATGATAATTGCCGCAGTGTCTGGCCCTGATGGAAAGGAACTACAGCTCAGCATCCAATGTCCTAATGACCCAGGGATGGCAGGCTTCACGGAGAAGACGACAAATGTCAATTAGCACAGAAATTTGAAGATGAGCCAGAAATGTCTCAAAGCAAAGGCCGGTTGCCTTTGGATCAAAGCTTCTCCCCAGTGCACACACATTTTTCTTTGGTTTCGCCATCTCTTAAATTAACTAACCTAAAAATATACAAATTTAAACAGATGCCAAGACATTGACACCCCCACCCCAATAACTAGTGCTTCCTCCAGAACACTGAACTCAAGGACATTCTCGAAGGCAATGTGACCTCCAAACATCACAAAGTAAGTGAATGATGTTTAGATGGGATCGGCCACAGCCTGGGTTTCTTGTCCTTGGGCTGAACTCTCTCATCTCCCTGCCCTGAACTGCCCAGCATGTACAGGGATTGTATGGGAACAGGCATGTCCTAGTGGGATCCTCTGGGAATCTTCTGGTCTTCATTTCTCAATATTCAGGACCATGATGGAAGGAATGCAGTTTGTACCTACTCTCTCAAGGGACCTTGCAGTCCTGACCAGAACTACAGGAGAGGGGTCCTCAATTGTTCTTCCGAGGCCCTGCTGCTTCTCCCTCCCCGGGCCAGTTACAGAGCCGCTTCCTTGTCTGGGGGCAGATGGGGCTCACTCTGCTGGTTGTTATGGGAACCAAGGTTAATTAGTCGACCTGGACTTCAACTCTGTCTCAGCAAGGACTCCTGGAAATAGCTGTCCCTAGTTGTATGATTTCATCAAAGGAAAAATGCACATAGCGTGTGCTGCTCTGCCCAGAACTTTCTTCCCTATGTGTCATCTTGGGATTTACTCTAGTGAGGTAAAAATCTTCCAGGAATGAGGAGTAACTCACTCTTCCACATAAGGCTAAATCGAATAAACCAAGTGAAATGGAAGTTTCTGCTATTATCTGAGGCAGAAAGTCTATTTGGGGATAAACTCTCCCTAGACACTGAGTTACCGTGTCTGCTAAGGGAACGGGACTGAAACATAAAAAAAGAAAAGCTGTTCCTAGGGAAATTAGCAGATGCTCAGACCTCACCCTGGTACTGGTGGAAGGACAGACAGATGTTCGTATGCCGTAATTGAATTGACCACAGAACTTACAATGATGTGTAAGACACAAGATGAGTAAGTGAGGATGCTCCATTACTACATGCCAAGGAGGCATGTGTTGTGCTGGGCTACCAAAGACCCCAAAAGGGAGGGCAGTGTGTCTAAGAGATGAAAAAAATGACCTGGGGACAACGAACGAGACATGGGCTTTATTTGGGAACTTACTGGGAAGGTAGACCAGGAGGGGCCAGCTGGACAGGAAAAAAAGATAAAAAATAAAAACCGCTCCCGAATATAAAAGGCACATGGGTTACATAACATTTCACATAGGGTGGAGTGAGGGGGTTAAGTGTGAACAGTGTAGGGTTTCTAGCGCACAGGAATAGTGTGAGAATGTGCTTCTACATACGTCGCATATACACAAAATGGCTGTGAATTCTCCCTAGGGGTGGGACTTTCAGTATTATAAAGAAGTAAAAGTGAACTAAAGGTAACTAAAGCATTGATACAGAGTGCCTGATCTGGACTGAACCAGCCTGGAGGACCAACTGCCTCAAGAAAGTGTGCGTAAGAACATTTACTATGCATAGCTGCAGGATGTGGTTAGCAGGTGCGGAAAACACTTCACCCATGGCCTCAGAATGACCCGAATGCCCAGACCAGACCCTGAGGGGAAGGGAACATTCCGAGTTGACCGCCACTAGGTCCCGTTCCCAGGTTCCAGACCCCTGATTGGGACCATATCCAAGATGTACCCATGTTGTCACTGAGTGTGTGCCACCCTACAGCATGAAGAATCACCACGATGACTTGGGGATACTCACATCTCCCTCTTCATGCATTTATTTACTATTTCGTTCATCCATCCGTCCACCCACCTATCCATCTATCCATTCATCCACCCATCCATTCATCAGCTCATCTGTCCATCCGTTCATCCATCCATCCATCCATTTACCCATCCGTCCATCCATCCACCCGTCTATCCATCCATTCATTCTATCACCCATATATTCATTTATCTCTTTCCATCCATCCACCTGTTCATTCATCCACCCATCTACCCATCCATCCATCTATGCATCCATCCATCCATCCATCCATCCATCCATCCATCCACCCATCCATCCATCCTTCCATCCGTCCATCCATCCGCCCATCCATCCACCCATCTATCCATCCATTCATTCTATCACCCATCTATTCATTTATCTTTCTTTCCATCCATCCACCTGTTCATTCATCCACCCATCTACCCATCCATCCATCCATCCACCCATCCATCCATCCTTCCATCCGTTCATCCATCCACCCATTCATCCACCCATCCATCCACCTGTCTATCCATCCATTCATTTTATCACCCATCTATTCATTTATCCTTCCTTCCACTTGTCCACCCACCCATTCCTCTACCCATCCATCCATCCACCTATCTATCCATTCATCTATCCTTCCATCCATCCATCCATCCACCCACCCATCCATCCATCCTTCCATCCGTCCATCCATCCACCCATCCATCTACCCATCCATCCACCCGTCTGTCCATCCATTCATTCTATCACCCATCTATTCATTTATCTTTCTTTCCATCCATCCACCTGTTCATTCATTCACCCATCTACCCATCCATCCATCTATGCATCCATCCATCCATCCACCCATCCATCCACCTATCTATCCATCCATTCATTCTATCACCCATCTATTCATTTATCCTTCCTTCCATCCGTCCACCTACCCATTCCTCTGCCCATCCATCCATCCACCTATCTATCCATTCATCTATCCTTCCATCCATCCATCCATCCACCCATCCATCCATCCTTCCATCCGTCCATCCATCCACCCATCCATCCATCCTTCCATCCGTCCATCCATCCACCCACCATCCATCCTTCCATCCATCCACCCATCCTTCCATCCGTCCATCCATCCACCCATCCATCCATCCATCCATCCATCCATCCATCCATCCTTCCATCCGTCCATCCATCCACCCATCCATCCATCCGTCCATCCATCCACCCATCCACCCATCCATCCATCCTTCCATCCGTCCATCCATCCACCCATCCATCTACCCATCCACCCGTCTATTCATCCATTCATTCTATCACCCATCTATTCATTTATCTTTCTTTCCATCCATCCACCTGTTCATTCATCCACCCATCTACCCATCCATCCATTCATCCCTCCATCTATGCATCCATCCATCCATCCATCCACCCATCCATTCATCCTTCCATCCGTCCATCCATCCACCCGTCTGTCCATCCATTCATTCTATCCCCATCTATTCACTTATCCTTCCTTCCATCTGTCCACCTACCCATTCCTCTGCCCATCCATCCATCCACCTATCTATCCATCCATCCACCCACCCATCTAACCATTCATCCAACCATCTACCTAAGGAGAATTTATCGGGCATATTTACACTCTTAGTCCATTTTGTGCTGCTATAACAGAATTCCTGAGACTAGATAGTTTATAATCAGTAGAAACTTATTGGTTCACAGTTCTGGAGGCTGAGAAGTTCAAGATTGAGGGGATTGCATCTGTCAAGGGCTTTCTTGCTGCATCATTCATGGCAGAAGGGCAAAGAGAGGGTGATAGAACAAGAGATTGAACTCACAGCCTCAAGACATTTCATATTGGCATTAAGCTATCCATTAATCCATGAGGGCTCCACCCTTTATGACCCAATCACCACCTACTAGGCCCCAGTTCCCAACATTGTTGCATTGAGAATTCAGTTTTCAACACAAGCTTTTTAGGGGACATACTGAAACCTTAGCAGCCCCCATAGCAATTAGCATAACGTCAGGTCCACAGCAGGGGGTTAATTATGCTGCTAAATGAAGAATCTGCCAAATATTCTCTGGACTTAATGTTTGCCAGAGTCTCCGAGATCCTCAAATGCATTCCTCTTCTTTTGTTGGCATTATTAAAGTTGTGCGACCAAACTCCCTGTTTAGTATTCTTCTGATGAAATAGCAGAGAAGCTCTATGAAATATAACTGATAGGAGCAAACCATACATAACTGAACCTTTCATTGGAATAATTTCACTTGTTCTACCCACTGATCCCCAGTTCATCTCTTGAATTTTGGATGGTCTTTCGGGAACAGCCTCTGAGGTATGACAGAGGCTGGAGCTAAATAGATCCTGACTTTCTGGACACATGGAGGCCATGAGGTAGGACCCCCCCCCCGAAGTCCTGGGGAGCCTCTGCCTGGATTCCCCAAGGTAAGGACAAAGCCTTCATTATTTGTCTCTGTTCATTATTTCTGCTGGAATCACTTGTCTTCAGAGTAGATTTGGATCAGCTTTTCTCTGGGGCCCTGAGTATGCATCTCATTGTCTAAAGCCAGAACACGACATGGGGAAAACAGGGAACTGTCTGAGTGTCTGAGCAAGGCTTGTCACTCAACAAGCATCAGGCAGCTGCTCTCTGCATGTGAAGCTCAGGGTGTTGGTGCCCTGGATGCTGCATCTGCCATGTTGGTTGGTGCCTCCAAACCCTCTTCCAGGAACAATCCTCTGCAAACCAGTGCTATTGTGTGAGTTAATTACATTATGTAAAACCACCTGACCCTGTGTCCTGTGGTTCCTCACCCAGAGCTATAAAGAGGGGAGAAGGAGGTAATCACATGGGACCATATCGTGCTCCCCGTGTGCTTTGTGGTGAAGCAGACTGGTTGTATCTATCATGGAGATAATGACCTGGGAAAAATTAATTCTTCCAAAGCAGAGCCTTGCCCTCAGAGGAAGGCAGAAGCATCGCTTTTCTCAGTTTCTATGGCAGCAACTTACCAACACCTTCCTGTCCCGGGTTGGGAGGTGGCGTGGTTTAGAAAGTGATGCGCATGGTGTCATGGCCATCCTAAGCATGTACACTTGTCCTAACAATGGCCACCGGAAATGGAGGCTCTGTAGGGTGACACGCCATGTAGCTGGTGAATGGCCAGAGCTGGGCTTCAGCCCAGGCTGTCGGCGCTGGAGGAGCTACAGTGGCCTCTCATGGGACCAGAGACTGGAAGGGAATGTGCAAAATAAAAATGGTGGTGGTGCCGACTCCTGCATGCCTGCCTCTGTCCTGTGTCTAGGCCCTAGCTCTTGGTCCAAATGCCCTCTAGACACTCTCTGGCTATCCCACGGGCAATGAAGCCTGTCCCAGGCCCTACCCTTCCAGGCTTGGCTTATTCTCTTCCATTCCTCACCTGTCACCTGTACCACCCTCCTCTGTGACCTGCTACATCTCACACTTCACAGCCTACCAGGCACATTTGGTCCCAGAACCTCATCTACCTTCCAGCTTAGCTTGGCCCTCCATTTCGTACTCTATTAAGATGTCTCTACTGCTGAGCCTCAATTTACCCCTAAAGCCCTCATCCCTCACCCCACACATACAACACTTGTCCCTGTACCCTTTCACTGAATCTCTGTTTCCCAAACATGCCAAGCCCTTTCACAAGCCAGAGCCCAGACAGCCAGTGCTTCTGAAGCCTGCACTCCTCCCCTTCAGCAGGTGACCAGATGTGCTGTGACTCACCCTCCCCCACTCAGCCCTGTGCTCTCGTGGGCAGGGACCACCAATCTCTGCTCCCAGAGCTCCCTGCGCAGGGCCTGGCACCTCAGCTCAGCTCACAGAATGCCTGCTGGATAAATAAACTGCCATCAAGGGGAGCCTGTGGGTGCTCCCCAAGCCAGGACCTGGTGAACTTGAACCAGTTCCAGAAAACAACTGAGAAAATGAACAGAACAGCCTGGGGCTTAGAATTAACTAACAGCCCTCTCTTTGTCCTCAATTGATGAAAGAAGAATTGATGTGCCCTCCAGGTCGGAGAGACCGAGTGCCAAGCTGAGCACCCTGTCAAACACTTTCGCTGAGTGTTCAACCTTGGGGTATCCGAGCCTCCCCACCAGGGTGGGCTGTCATACAGCCATGAGGCCATGGGGCCAGGTACTGCCAGTGCCAAGAGAGCCCAGATAGAGTCACCCACCCTCCTATCCGCTCATCTGCCAAAGGCTCCTGTGCCTAAATTAATCAAGCAATCGCAGGCCCTGATGTGGGCCCCATTTCCTGGCTGTGTCCTGGTCTGCTAGGATTGTGAAAAATGTCCTCCAGAAACCACTGAGGTCACCAAGTCTTTCAAGAGTCCCTTCATCTGGTTCTTTCCCTGCCTGAGAGACCAGAAATTTATCCATGCATCCAAATAGAGGCTCTGCTGCTTCAGTGAATACTCAAAACTGTTCAGTCCTGTACATGTGGAAAATAAGCCACCAGCATCCCTGGGGGGCCCTCCTGGCTGTCCACTGGCACCTCCTGCTCAAGCAAACAACATACCCAGACTCCCATGAAGCACCTGGCTTCAGCAAGCTGCCTGCCTGCTTACACAGTGAGCTCTGGCCACCTGGGCAGTCAGAATGATCCCATCCTCCATGCCGTATTGACTGTTCCAGGTGACCCAGGGCTTAACCTATCAGTCCAGAGATTTTTGACATTGCCTCAGGGGTGGAGGCATTTGCTCAATGTGCTTAATGACACAAGGAACATCTGTGGGAGCTTCCTGGAAAAAAAATCTCATCTGTCTGAAAGAGCCTCAAAAAGAGATATGGTAGTAGTTGTGGAGGCTGGAATTCTGGAGGCCTTTTTGCCACCATGAGGGAAGTTGCTTCAGGACAAAGTGGGATGGCATTCATCCCGGAAGGTCTGCATCAAATCAACTCTGAAATCCATTTTACCTATGAACCTTCCCAGTACATGATCTAGTTAATCCCCTTTGGTGGTAGTGACAATGTAGACAGGTTTTCTTTTTCTGACTGTACTAAAAGATTCAATCCAGCCTGGAAAATGGAAGCCCTGCAGAGGTGAGAATTCTATACCATGAAGTAAAAACTGATGTCATTCTGGGCCTCAGTCTGCCTTTCAATAAAAGGGGCAACTAATCAACCCTGTGGTGGGGTAGAAGGATAAATATGTTTGTTGAAAATTCCTGTTTAGACACTCTGAGGACAAGGGTTTCATTTGTCTCCTTCACTCTATATCTCATACTGAGGGCAGAGGCTGGCCCTCAGTAGATGATCTGAAGAGAGAATCCCAGGTCCACTGTGAGCCCAGCTGCCCTGTCAAGGTCCTCATGAGATCCTAATTGCCAAATCCAGTGGGTGATTTCCTGTGGTTATTATCCCCACCTGACTCCCAAACACTATAGGTATCGGGTGCTGGCTCTGGGGCATTGAATCCTGTCAGGCCTCCCCTCCCCTCCCATCTCTTGCTTCTGTTTCTCTCCAAATATCAGCTTCTCTCTGTCCCACTGCTCCTGGGTTTTCTCCTTAGGAAAGAAATGAGCTCAGCCGGGGGTAGCTCTGAAGTCACGTTTCCACAGCTTAGTAGCTCAAGATGAAGGAACACTCCTCCTCTGGCTCCAAATTTTAAAATCCCAAGGAACCATCTGATTGGCCTGGCTTGAGTCATATGCCCACCCCTTGGACCAATCCCTGAGCTAACTTGCGATGATTGGCAGCACCCCGTAGAATGACCCTTTTGGAGTAATTAAGTCACTCTGGGAATTGGGTGAGGGATCCAAACACACAGAAAGGAGCTCTGCTTAGCACTCACCATGGGCTCCTCCCTCATAGTGGGATGCTGAGCCTTGAGGTCAGATGCTTGTCTTTGTCTCTCCCCTTCCCTCAGACAGTGCATAGCACTCAGCAGAGCAGTCAGGGACATGTCCTTTTCTTCCTGGCTCCTCTTCTCCCAGGACGCATTTCCCAACCCACCTTGTGCCTGTGCCTTACACTCTGCCTTCTGAATCCTTTTGTCCCAGCACCCTGATACTTGGAAAGGCTGGACAGACCCTCCCTGCCTAGGAGAAATGGGGCTTTTACCTCCCAAGACACAAGCTGCACACAGAGAGATGAGAACCACAATTGAAGGGCAAACAACAGCGAACTGAGACACAGAGCGGTCTGAAGGCCCAGCAGGCTCTCAGCAAATGATACTTTCTTCCTCTTTCTGTGGCCAGACTTGTGACAGCTGAGCCACCTTGAACTGTGACTACTTCTATCCAAGACCTCTCCCCTGATGCCAGCTGCAGTACCCTAGTGACTGCTTCTCAGCCTCAATATAAATTCCTGTTCAAACGTGTATTTCCTATGGAGGTCAGGACACTGCACCAACTGGCAGCCTGGAATAACTTAGTATGAACTGGATCCCGGATTAGATGGTAGGCGAGCACCAGCCCAAGAGATACACTGCTGCTGAGTGTAAAGAAATAACCCCTGGGGAAGAAGTTGCAATTCCACAGAGAAGACTCTGGGCAATCAGAAAGCACCATGAGGAACCCAGGCACTGTGTAGGAGAAGGGTGCTGGAGAGAGGCCACTGCCCACCTCTGTCCCAAATATTCATGATATTCTAAAGAAAAGATCATGGCTTAAAAAAAAGGAAAAAGTGGCCTAAGTTAAAGTTTGCAGAATGTAGGAACTGAAACACCTCTATGTTGTCTCTAGTTCCTCGGGTGTAAAACCCCCAGGCTTCAAATGCTGGGGCCTAGGCAGCATAAAGGAGACTCCTCCTACTGAGAGAGGTCATCCGGCAGGTCTCACTGCCCATGGGGTACCCAGTGTGTCGCCATGGCTGTGAGACCCAAAGCAGCTGAGAGACAAAACCTCCATGGGCTTCAGATGGCAAGAAAACGTTCAAGGTCATTCTCCACTGAGATGTGGGTGGGAGAACACAAGGAAGACAGCCCGGCAGCTACTACCAGTGATTTGCTTTAAAGAATGCCAGGTCATGCCTGTCTGTTGGCCTTTCTCTAAATCTCCCTGACCACGGTGTCCTTTCGATGTATTGTGCTAATATCAGCAACCACTGATTATCATTACCATTCTTGTTAATTTAATGGAAAGTCATATTTTGTGCAAAATAGGTACAGATGGCTGGAGTCAAGGGTTAATGCTTTCAGCTAGCGAAGTCCAGGAACACCTGGCCACATGTGCTCAGCCTGCAGATGACCAGTTGCTCGGACACACACACTTAGGAGGAGAGAGACTGTTCTCATCCTCTCAGATTGATAGATCAGCAAGCAAGCTTCAAAAGGTAAGGGCCTTGCCCAAGCTTACCATAAGCAAGATTCAACCCCTATTGTCTAGAGGAAGGTCATTACAGCAGGGGTTTTCTTTTTGCTTGTTTGTTTAGAGGCAAGGTCATGCTCTGTTACTCAGGCTGAAGTGCAGTGGCACAATCACTCACTGCAGCCTCAAACTCCTGGGCTCAAGCAATCCTCTCACTTCAGCCTCCCAAACAACTGGGATGTACCACCATACCCGGTTAATTTTTTATTTCTTGTAGAGACGAGGTCTTGCTGCGTTGCCCAGGCTAGTCTCAAACTCCTGGCCTGAAGTGATCTTTTCACCTCAACCTCCTAAAGCACTGGGGTTACAGGCATGAGCCGCCGTGCCCAACATAGCGGGGTTTTCAATAGCATAAAGTTTATTTGCTTTCCTGCCTCCCCAATTCCCCTCCAAAAAAAGGGAAATTCCAGAGAGGGTGGCAAGCTGTGTTTGAGAACACTTTCTCAAACTGACGTTGGGTTTTCCTCTCACGAACCACTATCCCTGCCCGCTCTGGGCAACTGTGTAGCCTTTGCTGGGTGCCTGTTCCTCCCAGTATCCATCCACTGAGCCCCTTGGCACGGACTGATGAGCAATATATGACCAGGTTCCTCGTCATTTGCAGTCATGATCAAGTCTCATCAATGACCACACTTCCAGAAAGCCAGAGAGAACTCTGTTTCCCGCCACCTGAACTTTGGCTCCAGTGCCAAGTTCACGTAGCATGGAACAGTGGCATGGACACTTAAGCTATTTGTGGCAAAAGGATCCGGATGTGCTAATGTTCCCTGTTGTTGGATTTTTTTTCCCCACTCGATGAAAACAGATTTTTTTTTCCCAACTGGCTGAAGCTCCATTCAAGTAAAAATGAAAAGAACGTATCGCAGCACATTATATACATGGTAAACGTTGAAAAGAGAAAGCCTTGCTTGCTGTGAGACCCAGCATGGTGGGTGTGGGACGGCTGAGCCCCCTTTTGTGCATGGCACCGTGGCCGAG
The DNA here is from genome assembly GCF_000164805.1 of Carlito syrichta. Lineage (NCBI taxonomy): Eukaryota > Metazoa > Chordata > Mammalia > Primates > Tarsiidae > Carlito > Carlito syrichta. Next base: position 585,803 of record NW_007259593.1, read on the forward strand.
CTAGGTAGGAAGTATGTGAAGAAGCAAGACTGCAAGGTAGGGGAGAGGACATGGGCATGCCAGGCTGAGGGTGCCTCAAAGACTCATGCCAGGGGAATAAGAGGTGGCCTGGCTGGTTAGGGAACATAACCAAGGGGGCTAGAAGTAGAGGCCGGAAGTAAATGTCCATCTCCTTCACCAGTTACCTGAATGATGCCCTGGTGCTAGACTAAGTAGGCAGGTGAAAGGATTGAGACCACAGCAGGGAGGCCTGTTAGGAGATTTGCTGTACATTATGCACACATGTATTAGGCTCCTTGTGTGTTGACACCATGCCGGGTCCAGAGACACAACAGAGAAAAGACACATCAGACCCTTACCTATCCAGGCCTTCCATTCTCAGATGACAGCCAGTCTAACAGATGTTGTGATGCATTACATGGAAAATAAACAGGTTGGGCATGGTGGCTCATTTCTGTAATTCCAGCCACTCAGGAGGCTGAGGTGAGAGGATCACTTGAGGTCAGGAGTTTGAGACCAGCCTGGGCAACACAGCAAGCCCCTGTTGCAATAAAAAAAAAAATGTTCAAATTAACTGGGCATGTCAGCACATGCCTGTGGTCCCATCTACTCAGGAAACTAAGACAGGAGGATTGCTTCAACCCAGAGGACGAGACTATAACGAGCTATAGCCTGAGCTATAGAGTGAGACACCCTCTCAAAAAAAAAAAAAAGACAAGAAAATAAAGAGGAGAGGATACAGGAGCCAACCGTGGGGAGCAGGCAGAGGGTGACGGAGGCATTTGAATGAGTTTAGATTCAGAACCTAAACCCAGCGATTACCTTTCAGAGTGTGAGCAAGCTTTCAGAGCACAGAGCACTCCAGAAGTGTGCACAAAGTTCTTCAAGTTCATTCACACGACTCCACCCTCTCCTGCCCTGCCCCCCACTGTGGGCCAGGAAGATGGAAGGAGTCAAGAATTTCACTTTCTCTGTGCTGAGCTTCGTGTGCTGCAGAGTAAGGTTTGAGCCTTTCCCCTGCGCCTTTTTATGCTGTGGCGGTGGTTTGGGGTCTTTTTAAAGATCACATTCCTAATAGGACACCTAGCACATGTGGATACTCCACGTGGGCAGAGGTGTTTTAAATGCCGTGTAGACAAAGCACGACTGAGTCGTGTCTGGATGTCATATTTTTTAGTCACATAAAAAGAGCAGGTCTTGGTTGGTGCTGTGGGTGATTAAGTCTCAAATCTCTGTGAGGTCTGAGATCTCAACAGCTGCCAAGGCAAATCACCCGGTTAAATAACAACTCTACAAATATATCACCACTAGGAACTCCACCCCACCGTGAGGCTTTGCAAAGACTTTGGTTGCACGGGTAGGGCCTTTCCTCTGCTATAGCCTGTGCTATAGGAGGTGTACGTCACATGGCACCCCAAGACCTAACAGAGAGCCCAGGAGACTCCCTCAGGGCTCCTCTATCATTTGGGAAAGGTGATTTGGGCACATGTGCCTGGAACTGCAATTTTTGTGTTTATTAATGCCTGTGATTTCTGCTTAGTGTTGTGACTTTAGAGCACCTATATGAGGATATAAGAAGCAATGGATGACCATGGTCTTTTCTGGTTGTCAAGAAGGGCTCCCACTGAAGGTTATTTGTCCCCAGGAAAACCCTCTGGCCATGCCAGCCTCCAATGGCAGAGAGAAGAATCTAGGAGTTCCTGATTTCTTTTACGAACGTGCATGGAAATATCTGCCCACGTGGTAAGAACCAACCAGGTGTACAGCAATCCAATTCTGGCACTAACTACCCATCATTAGCACAGACCCCATAAGTTAAGTGTGCACGAAGTTCTTCAAGTTCATTCTTATGACTCCGCCCTCTCCTGCCCTGCCCCCCACTGTGGGCCAGGTTGATGGAAGGAGTCAAGAATTTCACACTTTGGTAATCCCTGGTCCACCCATACTTCTGACTGACTATCTACAAATTCAGGAATCCCACAACCCCTCAAGTTTGATAATTCACTGTAATAATTCACAAAACTCAGGAAAATGCTATACTCACAATTACAGTTTTATTGTAAAGGGCACAGATCAGGACCAGTCAACAGAAGAGACCCACAGCACAAGATCTGGGAGGGTCCCAAATGCAAAACTTCTGTACCCTGTCTTCATGGCCTCGGGGAAAGTCACCTTCCCAACACATTGATGTCTTCACAAGCCATGAAGCTCACCTGAGCCTTGGTGTCCAGAGTTTTTATTGGGGTTTCATTACATAGGCATGATTGATTGAATTCAATCTCCAGTTCCTCTCCCCTCCCTGGATGTCAAATGATATCATGTGCCTCAAAGCCTCAATCCTCTAATCACTTAGCTGATCTTCCTGGTATGGCCCAGCCCCTATCCTAAGCCATCTTGTTCGCTGAAATTCAGGTGGGACCCAAGGGGTTCATGAAAAACAAAAACATTCATATTTCTTGGGAAATTCTAAACTTTATTACACAACCATCCCATAATGGCTGGGATCACAACACCAACACTCTGCTCACAAAGTCCCCCACTGTTTTGGTAGAGATGAAGATTTCCAACTTTGCAGTCCTTTGAAGCGAGGGAAGAGTACTTTACAGGCAAGCATTCCCATTATTCATTCATGCCCACAGTAACGTAATTAGTTCTGGAGTCCTACTTTGCACAAGACACCATGGGGTTTGCAATACTTCTAGGCCAATTACTTTATGAGAGTAATAAAACACTACTGAACCCTGAACCCCTCCCAGGGCCAGCCTGGCTAATGCTTTGGAATTTTGTTTAATCACAGGCTGCAGAGAGAATATTCTCAGGTTGGAGGACTTACCAGGTGAGCCGCCCTCCTAAGGAACATTGTTTGAGTGACTCTAGGGACATTTTGTCACTTGTGTCTGGCTTCGAGTGGGGAAACTGGCCCAATGGGAGCAAATTAGAAGAAAACTTTGGGGAAACAGTGATGAACAAGACCCAACCCCTGTCCAGTGGTTGAGTTCGTGAGGCCCTGTCCTGAAACATGGGGGATGAGGTCTCAGCTTGCCATTCTCCTTCGTGGAAGCAGGAAAAGGCTTTTGCAGGAAGAATATTCAGGTGACAAGACCTTGTCTTGCCCTATTCCAATACTACCTCTTCCCAGAAGCTTTCCCAGAACCCTCCTGCCAAAGGAAAGCTTTCCTCCTCCTCCTCTGGACTCCTGGGAGACACCCTGTCAGGTAATCCTTTGTGGTGTCTATAACAACAGCTACTTTGTATCAAGGACTATCAAGTAATCGCCTGTTCTCATGAGGGTCTTATTTGCCCAGCTGGAATAGAAATTGCCCAAGGTCATGAGTGGCTTCTGAGCATTCTTGCATAATCACTCTGCCAAAATCCTAGTAGAGAGGTACTGTGATTGTCCCCATCTTACAGAGAGGGATTATATTATATAAACAAGATAATGCACATATAAAGCATTTAGCACAAGGTTCAACACATCGTATGCACTAGACATGGATATTTTAGAAACTGAAGCCCAGAGAGGTTAAGTAACTTACCCAAGGTCATATAGCTACAAAGTGTTTGAATACAAGCATAAAGGATCCCAAAGTCCATGCTCTTAATGAAGGTTAATTGGCTCCTGCTGGATGTAAAGTATGGGTCTATCAGATGTCTGCCCTCAAGAGTCTTAAATCTTGTGCTAGAGTCAAGCACACACACAAGTGTGATGTAAAGTAGACTGCAACAGGAGGTATGCAGAGTGGGTAAGGACAGGGAAGGGAGCTGCTGGGGACTGTGGAGATAGCATGTGAGGTGAGTCTTGGAAAATGGGTAGGATTTTAACAGAGATGGTGTGAAAGGCCATCGGACCAGCGGGAACAGCGGGAACAGCATGTTCCAAGACACTGAGTCAGGAAGACATGGCATATGAGCCAGGGATGGCGACTTGCCTATTGCAGGAGATGTAGAGGCCTGGTTGGGCAGGGGTGCTGCGGGGCAAAGCCGCAGCGGCACATCGGGATCACAATGGATGCGGCCACCAGGTTGAGGCATCTGCCCTTCGCCTTGAAGGTACCCAAGGAGCAACTCCACCCCTCCCCAGACACAGCAGATGTTTGATCAGGAGGCCAATGTCCTCAGCTATTTCCTCACAAGAATCCCCATCACAGTGCCCAGATCGTAGCTGTGTCCAACCAGGGTGAGCAACTGGCCCTGCTTGGGGGAGCCAAGGCCAATCAATGCTGGTGCTCACAGGGGCCTGTCTGGTGGGTCTGCCTCTAGAGATACAGATTTAGTTGTAAGCGAGGAGACGGGTGTCTTATGGTGGAGGATAGAGGGTGAGGGGCCCAACACAGGCCCCTGACAGCCACCCTGTCATTGGTGGCTTTCCCTGTACTCAGCAGGGGACATATGCCTGCTTCCCCCACCCCTGGCCTTGCCTCAGTTCCTATATGGGTTCCATGAATAAAATCACAAGCACAAAAAGACTATGGTTATTGAGAAAATAGGTAGGTAAGCAGGCAGGTAGGAAGGGAGATAGGCAGGCAGGCAGGTAGATAGGTGGGTAAACAGGCAGGCAGGTAGGTAGGCAGGCAGGTAGGAAGGTAGACAGGCAAGCAGACAGGCAGGTAGCTAGGTAGGTAGTTACATAGGTAGGAAGACAGGTTATCAGGCAGGTAGGTAGATAAGAAGGCAGGTAGGCAGGCAAGCAGGTAGTTAGGTAGGCAGGCAGGTAAGTTGATAGATCGGTAGGCAGGTAGGCAAGCAGACAGGTAGGTAGACAATAAGGTAGGTAGGTAGGTAAGTAGGCAGGTAGTTAGGTAGGCAGGTAGATAGGTAGGCAGGTAGATTTATAGGTAGACAGGCAGGTGAGAAGGTACATAAGCAGGGAGGTAGGTAGGTAAGTCGGTAGGTAGACAGGCAGGCAGGCAGATAAATAGGTAGATAGCCTGGCAGGTAAGTTGATAGATAGGCAGGTAAGTAGGTAAGTAGATAGGTAAGCAGGCAGGTAGGCAGGCCTGCAGGTAGATTGCACGAGCACCAGGACGTGAAGCTCACATTCAGCAGCATTGCTGCACAACACATCCGAAAGGAAGAGAAAATGATCTGTGCACCTCCCTGGGCAGTTGCAGTTTTCTACACTCTGACTGTTTTTCTCTTACTCAGATCCTGCAGCTATAAGGTAATCGTAGTCCTCTGCATGTCCATAAAATAGCCTCATCTCTCTTGAGACCAGAGGACTCATGTGTGCCCTCAAATTCCAAAGCGTCCACATTCTGGCAAAGATCTCAGGAACTGACAGAGTTGGTGCAGAGATGTCCCCACATTTTATACGATCAAGAAAAGAGTTGGTCCCCAGGCTTGCATTTAATTCTGCTACCCTGGGTCCTGAGCTATTAAAACTTTATAGAATTCTTTCTCAGCCTCCCCTGGGACCTCCCCGCACTGGCGGGTGCTACACTTCAGAATTTATGCTCCTTCCTTTCCCAAATTGAAGATTTCATGTCTTTCCTTGCTGCATCTTGCTTGGGCTAGAGCAGAACAAATTATCTTGGCAAAATAAGTCTTCACCAACTGGTAACACTGCAGGAAAGAAACTAAACCCACACTTGAAATAAATCTGAGCAGAATATTTTAAAGATCGTCCAGAAACAATGGCCACTGGTAATCCACTCTGTAGATACAACTGTGTCCATGAGAACACACCTTCTTCTTTCAACAGTCAATGATCTCAGGGTGAGGTTGTGCCCCACAAAGTCCCTGGGAATTGGCCCGGGAGACTGAGGCCATGAGCGGGGAACGTCAAAGGCAGATAGAGCAAGAACTGGAAGAGTCAGAGCTTGTCTTTGGAGAGAGATGGGGGAATGAGGGCGGATCGCTTCAACACTACTACTGGTTATTCTGAAGGGGAAAAAAAAGGTGAACTAATTCAAACCGCTGGTTATTGATTCCAAAATTTTTTTTTTCTAGGAAAAAAAAAAAAACAAGGAGAGGTACCTGGTCCAAATTCAGTTGATTTTTCTTTCGAAGTAGCCTTTGTCAGTAGATATGACCTCAGATTCCAAAATCAATCTCTCTTTTGGGAAAACAGAAGAGAAAACGGGAAGAGGGCTTGGGGAGCAACCTCAGGGCAGACGGGTATCCCAATAGTCCCATGCCACCATCCACATCCAACCCCCTTAATTAACACTTCCAAAGTGCCTTCTCCTCAGCTGACCCTCAAGGTCCTGGTCAAAGGCAGCCACCTCATCACAATTCTCACTGGACACATGAGGAAACCAAGGCAGAGTGGTGCAAGAGTATTCTTGGAGCTCCCAAGTCTCCCCACTTTCTCCTCCCCCTGGAAGTTCTAGAGGGGCTTAAGGTAGCTCCTCTCACATCCAGTCCCTTGTGGGAGCCCTCATGGCCACATTGCAGGCCACCAGACCAAGACTTTAAAAGCCTTGCCTCCCAAACCAGCCTGTACCACACCTTCTGCCTCTTCTTGCAACTGAGCTTAAAAACTTTGATTTCAGCCGGGCTCGGTGGCTCAGCCTATAATCCCGTGCCTTTGGGAGGCTGAGGTGAGTGGATTGCCTGAGCCCACGGGTTCGAGACCCGCCTGGGCAGCAAGACCTCATCTCTACAATAAATCAAAAAATCAGCCGGGCATGGTAGTGCATGCCTGTAATTCCGGCTACTCGGAAGGCTGAGGCGGAAGGATCGCCGGAGCCCAGCAGGTCGAGGCTGCGGTGGCTGGGAGCGGCCACTGCACTCCAGTCTGGGTGACAGAGTGAGACTCCAACTCAAAAAAAAACAAAACAAAAAAAAACAACTTTGATTTCTCAGCAATTATCGTAATACTATAAGAAAAGGATTGGCAGTAGCAGGGAGACTGCCGGGAGGGGGCGGGGAAGCGGGATTGGCAGAAGTGGGAATCTGCCTGGGGAAGGTGGGGCATACCTCATCAACAAGAGTACCTGCATAATGATCATGTGTATACCTAACCCTGAACTGTATCCCACATCTTTAAAATAAAAAAATTAAAAGTTAAGAAAAGAACTTTGATTTCTGTTCCTCCTTCATAACAGAATAGAAAGTGTGTGTGTGTGTGTGTGTGTGTGTGTGTGTGTGTGTGTGTTTAAAATTTTTCAAATATTTCATGGGGGCCTCTGTTCAATAAGGAACTTACTGGAACTTGGGGAATGAGGAACCTGTTACATGGAATGGGAAGTGGCATGATCCTTGCTTAGAACTGAGAAAATAAATTGTCCTGGGAAAGTGTAACAGCTCCATAACGAGTCCTACTAATTCTGCTCTAAAATTACATTTGACCCCTCTGAGGAGTTGATCCAACTGCATATACCACACGAGTGTGACTCAGCCCTTCTACACACACACACACGCACACACACACACACACACACACACACACACACACACACACGCCAATTTTCTCCCTGACGGCCTCCAACAAACTGATGTATTTATATCCTTACCAATCTGTAAGTTCTCAGGGTGTGAATGGTTTGTTTACTTTAAAGAGCAGAGAAAAGTAAGGATTATAATCGTGGTGGTTCTGCTCCCAGGGTTGAAGACCAAGAGTAGCCAGAGCCTTCTGTGTCCCTGTGTGACATGCCTGGGAGTTTGCAAGGGGACAAACCAGCCCTTTGCCAGGTGTGACTCTGGGGGCGGCGGCAAAGGCCCACCCCCTACTGCTGACCATTTCAAAATAACTTGCCTGTCTGGGCATTCACCCAGCGAGTGTAGATAACAGTGGCTGATGCTCACTGAACACTCATTAGGCATGCTCATGCTGAGCTAGGCCCCACACACGGAAGGAGGCATTTCATCTTTGAGGTAGAGGCTGGCTTCTCTCCCATGGTGCCCAGGAGGAGATCTGGAACTGAGAGGCTCTGGTGGGAATCACAGGACAGAGTCCTGACTCAGGCTCTTAGCTAACATTTTCTGGGACCCATTGTACCTTTGGGGCCCCCTGGGCTCCCCGGTCCCCCAAACCCAAGTGCTCTGACCTTTGTAAGAAGTTTCCATGAACTGACTGTGTTCAGTGGAAAAGATCTCTGTGTAGCAGGGCTGGATCCCACCTGGGAGCTGTTGACCAGAGTTGCCAAGGTAAGTGGCTTAAATGGGCCCAATTTGCCCTGCATCCTTCCCGCAGGGTGCCACTCTGATCACCCAGACAAACACCTCACTACTCGTCTGCAGCCTGAATCATACCCAGAGAACTCACATAAAATATTTGAATGGCTATTTTAATTTTTACTCTTGCACTTAGGGGTCCAGTTGATTGACCAGGAGTTGTTTTGTTTCCCCCCCTCTAATGTTTGGTCATATTCTCACTTTGTGCAGACTAGACTTATAACGCTGAAAGGTGTGGTGTGACACCTTGCAAACAACAAGCCCGAGGATGACAGGTGAAGACAGGTGAAGCTCTGAGGGAGGATATCCTCTAAGAGGAGAGGCAGGTCTTGAACCAAAGGCCTGAGAAGGACTCTCAGCTCCATGCCAGATCCCAAGTTGTTGGGTACATCATGCGCCACTGAGTCTCAGGGTCCTCACAGGGCTGAGGGAAGAGGGCTGAGGACCAATAAGCAGCTCTGATTGGAGGGCCACCCAGGTTAGTCCTCTTTCCATCCCCTCTTTCCATGATATATCTGGAAATGTAGATGACACTGGATTTCTGCCCCAAAGTGCTGTGTAGTGGGTTGAATAGTGTCCCCCCAAAATTCATGTCCACCCAGAACCTCACAATGTGATCTTATTGGGAACCAGATTCTTGCAGATGTAATCAAGTTACAATGAAGCCATCTGGAGTGAGTCCTAACCCACTGACTGGTGTCTTTAAAGGAAGAGAGGAGGGACAGACACACAGAGAAGAAAGCTATGTGGAGACAGAAACAGATTGGAGTGATGCATCCAAAGCCAAGGGAACGCCAGGAGCCACCTGATGCTGGAAGGGGCAGGAAGGAGCCTCACCTACAGCCTTCAGAGGGAGCATGGCTTTGTCCAAGCCTTGATTTCTGGACTTCTGGTCTCCAGAACACCGAGAGTGAAATTCTGTTGTCCAAAGTCACCCAGTTTGTGGTGCTTTGTTATGGCAACCCCAGGATGCTAATACAGTGTGAAATTTAATATCAAAATGGCGTCACTTATGTCAAACGTGAACAGAATGGAGCCAGGAGGCCATGGAGAAGGTGTCCTCATGCAGGTACGCCTGTAACAAGACGTATCCCAAGGAATTCCTGCATGTGTGCCTATGGCAGAAACTATGTAAAGAACTCCTCGAAAACAGAGGATTCCAAATATGCCACTTGCTCGGGGACATTATCCAACAACGGCTGGCTCTGCCAGTGAGTAATCACCAGCTCCTGCCATGAGTCCCTTTAGTCAATGTCTTTGTTTCAAAACAGCTTATATTGACTTCTCCTTTTTTTGTCTTTAAAAGCTTCCCTTTGCCCCAGCTTCTCCGGAAGTGCCTACAATCCATCACAGCATGTGTATTCCAGATTGCAATCCCTGGCTATTCCCAAATAATCTTCTTTGGTGAGGCCATCTCTCTGCTGTTTTTAGGTTGACAATAGCCTCGTTTGTCTATAAGTTCAGAACATACTTGAGCCTATTGGCTTTCCCCTGGTCTTAAGAAGAGAGAAGAGAGGAACAGAATGGTGCTCCCAGTCTAGGCGTGATGGCTCATGCCTGTAATCCCAGAGCTTTGGGAGGCTAAGGCAGGAGGATCACTTGAGGCCAGAAGTTCAAGACCAGACTGGGCAACATAGTGAAAAGTAAAAATAAAAAAATTATCCAACCTTGGTGGTATGCACCTGTAGTCCCAGCTACTTGGGAAGTTGAGGTGGGAGAATCACTTGAGGCCCGGAGTTTGAGCTGGAAAATGATGCTTTCTGGTTGTCCCCTTCCCACTCTCCTGCTGAGATTGCAGGACTCACCCAGTCATTGAAGCCCATTACCTTGAAGTCTTCACAGGGAGATAAAGAGAGACCATCCACCATCCTAGAGTCAGACCCAGGCCCTCAGCCCTGTCACCTGCCTCCTTTGTGACCATTGCTTCCCGCAGTGGACTCCCTGTTAAATGGGCATATCAGCACCTGCTCATGTGCAGGATCTACCAGAAAGTGGACCCTTGCTCAGTGGTGCCCGGCAGACAAGACACAATAGTGACACAATGAGACCCATGGTAGAGACAGCAGGTAGCTCATCGGGAAGCCTCCTATGTCCACCCCAAGCCAAGATCCCAGAAACTCAGGCACCTCCCACCCTGGGAAGTGCATGGCTGTGGCCCGCTCCCTCCTGGGGTCACCTGTGTCGGCTGTCTCCCTCCCCACCCCAGTCCTCTCCTGAAGGCAGCCTCACTTCGAGCATCCAGGCCCCTGATGCCTCCCAGAGGGAAGAGCGAGCGGCCCCTCTGCCTGGTTTGGCCCTGTCTGGGCACATGCTGCTTCGGCGGGGTGTAGCAGGCTCAGAAAATGGGAGCCCAGAATCAGGACTGAGGGCGCAGTGAGGCCAAGGGGCGATGATAGTGACCACGCCATGTGGACAGGCTCCAGCCCGCACACTGCCCTCGTTTCATAGCATCCAAGAGATGAGAGGTCACAGAGGAGGACAGCAAGGCTGGTCAGGGAAGGGCAGGGACTTGCCAGGACCAGTGAGGGCACCAGGTGGCCCAGGGGCCCCAGGGCAGAGCAGCTTAATCACAGCTTCCAAACCACCCCACAACCACTGCTCTCCCCTCAAGGGAGGAAAATGTTAATTGTGTGTGGTTTAGCAGAAGCTCAGGTAAAATCTAAACAAACAAGCTGTGCTGAAGGGCAGGATGGGTGATCACACGGGCTCTCAGCATCTACTTATTTACCCAACACCTGTTACCTGGTGGCAGGTGTCGTGCCCGGTGCTGGGAATGTCAACAAGCCCAGTGCTGTGCCAGCCCAAGGATGCAGATACCAGCAAGACGGGGGCTTCGTACGTTCACAACTGCATGCCAGGCCAAGCACTGGGTCTGTGCAGAGTAGGTGCTCAATAAACCTCTGCAGAAAGAATAGATGGATGGACAAAGGAACAGAGGAGTCCTCTAGAAGAAACAGAATATAAACATCTAAATACAGCCAGGATGGGAAGAAGATCTGAGTTACAGATGAGAGAGCTGTCAATTCAATCTGCAAGCAAGCCCATAAGGCTGCCTGAAGGAGGCAGCACTTGGTCTCGGCCTGAAAGATGGCGTACAGCTTCAAGAACTGGAGACACAGGCCACACATTTTAAAAAACACACACAGTTATTCAGAAACAGGGGCAGTGTTTCTGAGAACCTGTACAAGGTCAAACACAACCAGATTCTAGAAGTATGAGGCATTTTTATAAGTGACACAGACTGGGAGTTATAGCTCACACCAATAACCCAGTGCTTTGGGAGGCCAAAGCAGGAGGATCACTTGAGGCCAGAAGTTTGAGACCAGCCCAGCCAACATAGCGAGACCGTATCTCGACAAAAAATAAAAATATGAGCTAGGCATGGTGGCGCACCTGTAGTCTCAGCTACTCTGGAGTCTGAGGTGAGAGGATCGTTTGAGCCCAGGAGGTCGAGGTCACAGTGAGCTATGATCGCGCCACTGCCCTCAGCCTGGGCCATGGAGCAAGACCCCTTCTCTAAAAAATAAAAATGAGTGACACAAGATCAAACAAGATCCTTGGAGGAAGTCGAGGAAGCCCAGAAGTCAAAGGAGGCACAGGGTCTGACCATGACTGCCAAGAGAAAGGCCCAGCCCACTCATTTGCTAATGCTGTAGTTACAGCGAGGGGTTGGTTAGGCTGCCTACCCTTGGGGGTTCGGGCAGAGCTTACGGTACCCCTGGAGAAGGGTCCATCGAAGGCTGAGGGGCAGACCCCGTGCCAGTATGGTAGGGAACTGGAACGTACACCCAAGAAGACACGCAGAGTAGGGAGTAGAGTGGCAAGAACGAGAGTTCCTGAATGCTGCCCCATGCCCAGTCTTGAGACCCAGCACTGTGCCCTTATAACCACTAATCTGCACAACAACCCGAGAGGCAGGTTTCTTTTACCCATTTTACAGATGAGAGCATTGAGGCTTACAGACATAAAGTCACATTGCGGACGCCATCCAACTGGGGAGATTGGGGCTTGGACTTTCGTCCAGATCTTGGACATCAAATTTCGAGAACTTTCTACCACATTGCCCACCAAGAGAGGAGGGACTTGGCCTAGGGCTCAACATGGAGCGGCCCAGTCTTTGGAAGAGGCCAGCACATGGGATCAGAATCCTGCCCTTGACAAGGAGGCCTTCCCCTACGGTGCTCCTTCCAGATGTGAGTCAGATATGGGTCTCAGGCTATCTTGGATGTGCACAGGGGACAGAAAAAGGGTCCTGACCAGGAAACAACTGGAATCTTGAAGAGGAAGTGGGCTCGGGAGGGTGATCTCAGTTGCTTCTCCATCCTTGAGTGGCCTCAGCCCCTGCAGTTTCTCCTCTCAAAGACAAACCCAGAGACTTAAGGATATGCCCTGGGTCTCACACCAACCCCTGGGATTGCCCCAATTTCATCGGGGTCACAGTCAGAGGAATAAATCAATCATATTGGGCATTCCTGGGGAGCAAAAGAGGAACCTATGTCTGTGGGGTTTCAGGATGAAAAGTGGCAGTGTTGCTGGATAGGCCTACAGCTGGAATATAAGTGGAAGCCCCTGATTTGCACAAGCCCCAGGGGTTTTGACGTCAAGAAGCCTGGACCATCGCCTGGCCAGGACTCAGCTCACAAGCACACCTATAGGGTCCCTCGGGGTGGCCCAGGTCTCCTTCTCTCACTTTTTCCAAGTAAGCATTTTGGAGAGGCATCGGCGTTTGCTGAGATCTCCAGTATCATGGGAAAGTTTAACCCACCAGAAGAGCATATCCAAAGACACTTATCATCCGTCAGCCTCTTGGGGAGGAATTTTCTCAAAGACAAAAAATGGACTCTCATGCAAATATACAATGAACACATGTCAAAGACCTTATTTAATTCACTAATTAATGAGGGAGGCAGTTAGATATTACAAATGGCATCTAGGAGAATTGAAAGCATCACAATAAAGAATGCTGAAATGAATTTGTAAGTAGATGCAAAACTGGTCTATCCACAGGGTGCTGATAAATTGCCTTCCTGTAGACACACTTCATTTGCATTTCGATGGACGGGAATTTTTTGCATTGTATCGGTTTTCTACAACTTGCAGAATGGCAAAAGAGCCCCAAGACAGAAGAAGGCAGAGGTAATTTGACTAGACAGGATGCGCCCTAATCTTTTTTTCTTTCTTGAAAAAAATTATTTTTATTGACGCATTGACATTGCACATATTTATGGGGTATAATTTGATGTTTTGATACATGTGTATGTTGTATAATTATGAAATCAGGGTAGTTATCATATCTATCACCTCATGTATTTATCATTTCTTTGTGGTGAGAACATCCAAGCGCCTCCTCTGAAGGTGCTTGTATCCGTTTGCTGGGGCCACTGCAACAAGGTACCACAGACTGAGTAGCTTACACAACAGAAATGTAGTTTCCATCCATCCTGGAGGCTGGAAGTCCAAGCTTGAGGCGTTTGCAGGGTTGGTTCCTTCTGAGGCCTCTCTCCTTGGCTTGTGGATGGCTGCCTCTGTGTCTTCATGTTGGCTTTCCTTTGTACATGTCTGTGTACTAAGATCTTCTTCTTACAAGGACCTCAAGCCTATCGGATTAAGGCCCACGCACATGATTTCGTCTCACTTTAATCACCTCTTTAAAGACCCTGTCTCCAAATGCACGTTCTGAGGCACTGGGGGTTAGGACTCCAACACATGAATTCAGCCCATAACAGTGCTCTTGTCAAGATCATTTTACTCACAGACTCCCCACCAGCCCACCCACCCACTGGCAGCTTCTTGGCTCCCTGTGAGGGCTCCTTCTCTTCTCCTGACTTTGGAGGACTCCAGGGTTGAGACTTTGGTCACCTTCTCCTCTTCATATCCATTTGCTCCTTTGACTTCATTCATTCTCACTCCTCTAAATTTTGTCTATAGACTAACAGCTCCCAATTTTCCATCCCTAGCCTGGCTCTCTCTTTCAAACTCTAGACTCTTATATCCAAAGGCTGTCTGAGTATCTCTGTGGAGTTGTCTAATAGACATGGTAACTTGTCCAGAACCAAACCTGATCCTCACGATGTCTTCCCCATCCTTGCTGATGACAACTCCATCCTTCCAGGCTCCTGGGTCGAAACCCTCGGGTCATCCTCAACTTCTTCTCTTCCCCTCACACCCACACCCAGTTGCCTGGAAGTACTTTCAAAAATAGACTTGGAAGCCAGTCACTACTCCCCACTCCCCTGGAGCCACCTGGGTCCAGGCCATCATCTCACACCTGGATGACTATAACCACCTCCTGACCACTCAACCTACTCTGTTCTTTCCTCTCTACAGCAGATAATGTCATTCCTTGTATCAAATCCCTACCGGGCCTCTCCATCTCATTCAGAGTAAAACCCTAAACCCTTTTTCCATGGTTTCACTCAGCGCCCGCCTCTGTGCCTGAAACACACTAGGCACACTCCTGCCCCAGGGCCTTTTCACGGACTGCTCTCTCTGACTGGTTGTTCTTACTGCAGACCTCTGCTTGGCTACTCCTCTCGTGTCCTTCAAATCTGTACAGAAATGTCACCTTCTCACTGAGCCACCCCCCATAACAGCTTTCTTGGATATTGTAACTCTTCCTCAAGAGTCATCTCTTCCAGCTACCTGTATTCTCAGCCCCTCATCCCGTGTGACTCCTTCTCTTCCCATAACACGCGGTACCCTTTAGCGTGCTACAGAATCACCTTAGGCATGATGTACTTTGTTTCCTGGCCCCCTCCCCCTGGAGTGTAAGCCCAGGACAGAGGGGCATCTGATTTGTTCCCTGATGTGTCCTAAGCACCTAGAACAGTACCAGGCACCAAGTTCTCTCCCCAGTTTCACACAACTTTCTTCCTGACACAAGAAAACAACTTCTCTTTCCTATCAGGGCACACCTGGAAGCCACTAAAACCAGAGCCTAAACAAAAGCCATGGTACTGCAGGAGCCAGGGGACTTGGGGCCATAGATGTTCTAGGCTGGCAGAGGAAGACTTTGCAGGGACCCTTCTCACCCTAACCTCATCCCACACTGGGCTGATTTTTTTTTTCTTAAGACTCTATCACCCCGGCTGGATTATAGTGGTGCAATCACAGCTCACTACAGCCTCAAACTCCTTGGCTTAAGCAGTTCTCCTGCCTCAGCCTCCCAATCAGCTAGGTGCACAGGCATAGGCCACCACACCCAGCTATTTTTTTTTTTTTTTTGTAAAGATGGAGGTCTTGCTATGTTGCCCAAACTGGGTCTCAAACTCTTGGGCTCAAGCAATCCTCCTGCTGTGCCCTCCCAACGTGCTGGGGCTACAAGCATGAGCCACCACACCTGGCCTGGGCTGACATTTTCTAATGGAATTAAGAAAAGGGAAAACAGAATATAGCGTTCACATTAAAACAGGCTGCATGTTCACATGTTGCTGAATCCATTTAACTCAGTAGTAACCCCAGAGGAGGGTGTCAGGCTCCCTTTAACCCTGAAGAGTAGGAATTTCAGGCCCTGGGTGGAGATATTGGGAGCAAAGAGAACGAACGCAGCTTGAGCACTAAGTATGTGCTGGGCGCTTTACCTTGCCTCTCTGATTCTACCTGTGCCACAGGCAGGCAAAACGAGCCACACAAGGCCACCCAGCCAGTAAGGCAAGAAGCAACAATTTCAACCCAGGACCTGCTCACTCCAAGACCTGATTCTTTCCCCTGAGAGCGAGGCAGGCCCAGAGAGCAGCATCTGTGTCACTTCCTTGTCCTTGTCCCTGCAGGCTCAGCGGCAGAGCTCTGCTGATCCCGTCGGATCTGAGGGCATCGACTTTGACAGAAGCTCATATTTTACCAGGAAAGACAGGGCCGCGTCTCCGTGGAAGAATTTAATCTCAGAGCGGCGTGCCCTTGTCTAAAACGATGTCCGGGGAACTTGCAACCCAATAAGGCTCTGACGAATTAGGCTCGCAGGCTATGGCCCTGGCAGGGGATTTGGGACAAGGCTGGCAGCTGGGGCAACATAATCCCAGCCGGAAAAAAGAAAAGATGAGAAAGAAAGAAAGAAAAAAAAAACTCATGCGGGCGACTAGTGGAAAGGAGCTCGCCAGAGGGGGTTAATTTGTCTCAGGGGTACTGTGAATCTCGGTGGCAAAAGAAAGGACTTCGGGGCCACCCAAGGAGGCTCTGATGAAAAATCTCAACCAGAAGGAGCTGGACACTACCTGGGTAGTAATGTTTGCCCCATGAGAGGCCCAAAGTGTGTGTCCTGCAAATGGGCCTGAGTGCAGAGAGTGACCCTGCACACCCTTGACTCTCGTCTGTTCAAGCAATCACAGACAGACACGCTGGGTCTCCTGCCGTGGACCTGTCCAGAGTAAAAGACCCCAGGATATTTGGAGAAAGAATTGGAGGTTTGGTTCTACCCATTGAGGCTTGGAAGTGAGGCCAGAGAACTGTGGGGGTCACAAAGAAGGAGTGATAGGGGAGGGGGTGAGGCTGACTTAAACCTCTTCCAGCTCATAGAAAGCCCTCTGCTCCCACCTGCCTTGGGCCCCGCTACTGCCTTCGGTATGTGATGCCGCCCCCTGCTGACCACTGGGGGTAAAAGCGCCCCAGAACAACTCAAGGGATGGAAACCCTGGTTTCCTGTTGCCCTTCCAAGAAGGCTCACCACCCAACCAAACTTCACCAGGTGAGACAGAAAAGCCGGGAGGAGGTAGTTCAAGATAGCCAGTCTCGATGGTCTATCCCAGCCAAGAGGTCCTAGTCAAACCCCTTGCTCCCGGGGCTCAGAGTTCTACCTGGTTATCCAATATGGCTGAGGCCTGGGTCTTGGCGGCTGTCTGGGAGGCGTGTTCACGGCACCTGTGCTCGTGGAGGGGAGTGAGAGCATCAGGGAAGCTGGCAGGAAAATCCAGTACACCCTGGGGTGCAGTCAGTAAGATCCAGCCAGTGGGACACTGCAGGATACCTGACCGAGTTTATTTTTAAAAATTAAATTAAATCAAAATGTAAAAATCATAGGGGGGAGTCTATCAATTAAAAGAGACTTACGAGAGATATTTTCTTGGGTCAGGCCCCTGGAGGCAAAGCCTGACTTGGACCTGGGGAGCACATGATTTATTGATGGGGGTGTCAGGCAGGAGGGGATGTCCAGCAAGGATGTGACCTCAGGGCACACCCAGTATGGCCTGATGGGGTGGGAGGGGTCTCTGGTGGGTAAATTGCCCTGCAGAGTTGTCCTCATTGAAAAGAAAGGGCAGGGAGGGGCCTCACCCATGGGCTGCCTCTGGGATGCAGTGTAATCCCCCAGGGAGACAACTCCTGTCGGCCAAGAGCCCTTCTCCAGAGAAGAGGGACCCTCAGCTGTAGGTGGGTGCCAGCACCACCAATCCCACCCTTCGGGCCCACTGACCCCAAGGCATGACCCCAATGTGGATTGAAATGAGTTCCCCCAAAAGACATGTAAAATTCCCAACCTCCATAACCTGTGCATGTGACCTAATTTGGACATAGGGTCTTTGCAGAGGTAATCAGGCAAGTTAAAATAAGGTTGTAGTGGCTTAGAGTGGTCCCTAATTCAGTGACTGGTGTCCTTGTGAGAAGAGACACCCATAGGGAAGAGTCAGGTGAAGACACAGGCGGAGACTGGAGTGCTGTGTCTGCAAACTAAGGAGCGCCAAGATTGCTGGGCACTCCCAGGAGCTGGAGAGAGGCGTGGGACGGATTGTCCCTCAGAACCTCCAGAAGGAACCAACCCCGCTCAGATTTCTGGCCTCAGGACTGTGAGAGAATAAACTGTTGATGTTTTAAGCCATCCTGGTGGGGGTAATAGGTGATGGCAGCCCTAGAAAAGCAATACAGGCATAGGCCACCACAGGCATACAGGTCCCTTTTCAGATGTCATTTCAGGTGGGAAAACTGAGAAAGGAAGGAGGAGAAGAGAGAGAAGCAAAGAAATGTGAATACTGACAAGCTATTTGACAATACTGGAGAATAATAGTACATCTTTAAGTGGTAATGTTGTAGTTGTATTTTCTCAAAAATGTCTTCCCTATTCCTAATGGCAGATGAAATAATATGTGGTTTAGGATTAGTTTCACAATAATCCTGGTGGAGTGGGTGGGGAGGAGGGAGTGATGGGGAACTAAGGCTGTCAGAGAGCTGTTGAAGTAGGGAGGGGAGCACACTCATTCATTCGTTCATTGCACTCTCTCCTACGGGTTTGTATTTTTCTATTATGAATATATGTGTGCATATATATGTATGCATGTGTGCATGCATACATATACACACACACTGTATATATCTTTTCTATAATAAAAAGATATATATATGCACACACACACACACACACACACACACACACACACACACACACACATATATACATCCAAAAATATATAGAAAAATGAACAATTCCAGATCGGAGGAAACCACAAGCTGTCACCCTCAGAGCAGGGCCCACAGCACGACTGGCTTGGACATAGCTGAGGGCAATTTATCTGCCGCCTGAGGGCCTGTGCCAGCATGGGGTAGGGGTGACCTTTGCCTGTGGCCTATGGAGGCTCAATTCCCCTGTGAAGTGCCCCTGGCCCATCAGCCAGCCTTCCCCGGCTGCCAGCCCCATCTCCTCCCATTGTGGCCCCACGTTGTGTGGCCGCCAGAGAGACTGAGTTGACCCTTTCTCTTTGCAGGGCTTGGTTGGGTATGTGACCAGCACAATGTCAAGGACCCTGTGCTTAAGAAAGCCTCTCTCTTGAGGTTTAATGCTCTCTGCAGACAAGTCCTGTGTGGTCCAATGACTTTGTCCACTTGGGCTAGGAGCAAGTGAAACTGTTAGAGGACAGATATCACCTCCTCCGATGAGAGGGGCCTGGCTGTGGTCAAAGCAGCTGGTGCACCCCCAGCCTGAACTGCAGGCTCTAACAGTCTGTGTCCTCCAAGACACAAATCCACAGAAAACTACTGAGGATTTCCAGACAGCGACCACAGAGCATTAAACCCCATGAGAGAGGCCTTCTCAACCACAGGGTCTTTGACACTGTGCTGGTCACACACCCAACTGAGCCCAGAAAGGAGAACCAAGCACTGTCCACACAAACCCAAAGGGTGACTGCGTTCTGAGTCTTCTGGTCTCTACATTGCAAAGACCAGGGAAGAGTGGGGTGAGGTGGGTGTGTAAGAGAAGATACGCCACCATGGATAGGTCAGCTCTGTCTTTGGAGAGGGTCATCTCTCAGGGATGCAGAGATCTTGTCCCATTCCCAGAGCCCATCACCCTGTCTGTCCCCACAGCAGCCCCCAAAGCTCCATCACCAAGTGTTGGCAAAGTCCCTACAGAGGTGGCTGTCATTTCTCCAAATCCTGCATGTAGGGTTCCCCCCACCCACCCACAAATACACACATCTCCTTTGCCTGACCTCAAGGCTCCTCTCCCTCCTTCTTTCCAGAACACTGAGCACCTCTCTTCTATGATCATAGACTTTACAAACAGAGCAACAGTGTCGCTTTCTGCCCTGCATTTTGCCAAATCCTCAAAGCAAGGAAATGCAGACAGTCCAGTTTTCCTACTCAGAACCTGTGTTTGTTACCTATGGCTATAGTAAATGAGTATCACGAGTTAGGTGGCTTAAATAACAGACATTTAATTTCTCATGGTTCTGGAGGCCAGGTATCTGAGATCAAGGTGTTGACTGGCTTGGTTCCTATGCAGGGATGTGAGAGAAAATCTGCCTAGGCCTCTCTTCTTGGTGTGTGGACAGCCGTCTTCTCCCACCTCGTCAATACTCAGCCTTCTATGCTTGTTTCTGTGCCCAAATTTCCCCTTTTTATAAAGACAGCAGTCATACTGGATTAGGGCCTATCCTAATGACCTCACTTCAACTTGTTAAACTCTGTGAAGACTCTATCTCCAAATAATTCACATTCTGAGGTACAGGAGACGGGGCTTCACTATGCAAATTCGGGGGCTAGGAAGGTATGGGGGATATAATTAAACCCATAACAGAAGGGAGGCCAAAAAAAAGCAAAACCAGGGTGAAATGCACACACAAATTGGGATCCCAATAAGCTATCTATTGTCTGTGAGCTCTCCTCCTCCCAAATTTGGACAAGGACAAAGACATGGTGATTATAGATGCTCAAAAGGCAAAACCCACAGGGGTGGAGACCACCCCTCCAAGTGAAGAATATAGGGAACAGGAAAGAAATGGACACTTGTCTGTCACAGACCTGCTTGTTTTGCCACTAACAAAATGATTCTCATGCTTGACTTGTTCTTGGGATTCCAGGTTTAAACTTTTGCTATTAGTGATTGTAGACACATCCTGAGATACCAAAACTTGACTCTACTTCCTCTCTGGGGAGGTAAGAGAAAACTGTTGAGCTAGTTACACAAGGAGATAAAATATCCTTTTGCTTTGTTCCTTGCATTATCTAATATTTGTGTTCCTGGAAAAGTTGTATGTCCATTGATTTTGCTAAATAGAATCATTTTAAAATGCACCAGGAAAGTTCTGACTTAAAGGGGACCACACTGGATTATTTGGAAAAGTGGGGTGCTCACCCCTATTTTATCTCTGGGGTGTATCTAGGCTTCCTCTTACTGCCTTTATTCCATGACTGTAGCATACAGGGGTGTGTTCAGAGTGTGCAAGGAGTGGGAAAGAAAACCCATCCTGTGACCCAAAGGTGATTGGTGAGCTAATGCAGGTAGAACTCTGAGCACAGTGCCTAACATATAGCAAGCACTCAGTGACTGTCATCTGTCATCAATATTTTAGAATCAGTCTTCCCTTTCTAGCCACCCAATGGCTCTCCTCCCCTCTGCTAGGGACTTAACATGTATGTCCCTCCAAAATTTATAGGGCAAAGCCCTGACCCCCAATGTGATGACATGTGAAGGTAGGGTATTTGGGCAATTATATTAGGTTTAGATGAGGTCACGGAGAGATTAGTGTCCTTATAAGAAAAGAAACTGGCCTGACTCGGTAGCTCAGCCTGTAATCCTAGCACTTTGGGAGGCCAAGGCAAGAGGATTGCCTGAGCCCGCGGGTTCAAGACCCACCCGGGCAACTTGGCGAGATCTCATCTCTACAATAAATCAAAAATTAGCAGGGCATGGTAGTATGCACCTGTAGTTCTGGCTACTTGGAAGGCTGAGCGGAAGGATCGCCGGAGCCCAGCAGGGTGAGTCTGCGGTGGCCGGGAGCATGCCACTGCACTCCAGTCTGGGTGACAGAGTGAGACTCCAACTCAAAAAGAAAAAAAAGAAAAGAAAAGAAAAGACATCAGTGAACTCACTCTCTCCCTCTCTCCTCGCCTTAAGGACACAACAAGAAAGTAGCTGTTTATAAGCCAGGAAGGGAGCCCTAACCAGAATCCGACCATGCTGGCACTCTGATGTCAGATTTCCAGCCTCGAGAACTGTGAGAAATAAATTTCAGTTGTCCAAGTCACCCAGACTATAGTATTGTGTTAAGGCAGCCAAAGCTGGCTAAGACACCCCCCTTGGAGAATTTGCACAGGCAGACCCTGGAAGGCGTATCACAGCAACTGGACCTGTTCTTCACTCTTTCCTCTTTTGAAAGGCCCCCTCCATTCCTGTTGCATAAATGTGACATCAGTGTCCCCTCCTTCCCTCCTGCAGACATAAGCACCCATGCCACCCCATGTTCCCTCCTCCCCACTGCACCTCGACTCTTCCTCCACCCAAAGGCTTATCCTGGGAGAAAGGCAGAGCGGCCATCTATGGCTTAGGGGGGTTCTGTTAGTAGGTTTTCTCTAGTGACTCATCTGAGTCTTACATTTTGGAATCACAGAATGTTAGAGTTTATAAATCCCCTAGTTCAGGGATCTCCCAACAGCCCCATGGAGGGCACTGCCAGCTGCTGCGTGTGGGAATGATGAGTCAACAGGGGCCCCTCGGCCCCTGACTCTGAGGCTGAAGCAGCTCCCTTCATCTGCTATGCGTGGTACAGTCAGGGCAGGGCTCAGACACCCCCACACATGCACACACAGCCTTACACACACGGGTTCACCCTCACACATTCACACAGTCATACACACCTTGCACACTCACCCTCATATGCATATCCTCACCCCCGCACACACATTCACACCCGTGTCCCATCCACATCCCAAAAGCTCTGGCCCAGAGTTGGGAGGGCCAGTTTGCCCAGTTTATCCCAGCCCCTCCCCACTTCCCTCAGGTCTTCCTTGGCCTGTGCAGTCCACATTCTCACAGCAGGCAGGGAAGCTCCCAAGGAGCCAGGCAAGTGGACAGGTCCCTCAGAGGTCCCCTGAGCCAGGCAAGTGGACAGACACACGGAGACTGAGTGGGAGTCACAGGGCGTGGACCCCACCCACGGCACCCGTGGGGACTCACAAATGTGACCTCATTTTGGAGCCAGAGGTAAAGAGTCCGGATTTTGTAGGAGTGATCTTTTCCCAAGGAAGCCAGAGACCCCTTCTCTACTCCCAAATCCTTTTCAGATCTTTCAGATGAGACAACTGTGTCTAGAAAGCTAAGGTCACACGGCCAGTTGGTGGCGTCGCTGAAACCGGAGCTCCTCTCCTGAAAGGTCCCCAAGGGGAGGACTCTTCAGCTGGGGCCAGGAGGGGACAGATGTGCACACACGCTCAGGCGCCCTTCCTCCTCCCCTCCCCCCTCCCCC
>NW_007259593.1:608606-632544 GCF_000164805.1 Carlito syrichta
ACCCCCGCCGTCTGCGTGGAAGAAAACGGAGAATCCAGAGGAAGGAAGAAAGGAAACCCGCTCGAGAGCCCGCGTGTGCCAGGCACGGGGCAGAGGGCCTCAAGCACCGTTTCGTCTGATCTGCACGGAAGGGGACCCTTGCTAATGAGGAGGCGAAGTGCAGGGGACGCAGCCGTCTCACACAGCGGACAAGCAGAGCCCGACGTGCGGTCCAAAGGCCAGGGTCTCTCCTGGACCCGCAGCCTGACGTGGTCCTCCCTTTACAGCTCTTCCAGCCAAGGCGGACAAGTCCAGACCCCGCTTCCGGCACGTCCAGAGCCCCGCCCACTCCATCCAGGTCCCCACCCACTCGCACCAGAACCCCGCCCATCCCTCTAAATAACCCCGCCCGGGCCCCGCCCATCGAAAGGCGAGGCTGATCCCCGTTTGCTCTCCAGGCGTCTCCGCTCCACCCTGTGGTTTCCCAGCCAGCGTTTTAAACTTGGATAAAAGCCGGGTTCGGTGGCTCAGCCTGTAATCCCGCGCCTTGGGAGGCTGAGGCGAGTGGATTACCGGAGCCCGCAGGTTCGAGTCCCGCCTGGGCAAGTTGGTGAGACCTCATCTCTACAATAAATCAAAAAAATTAGCCGGGCGTGGTAGCGCGTGCCTGTAGTTCCAGCAACTTGGAAGGCTGAGACGGAAGGATCGCCGGAGCGGCCAGTGCCCTCCAGTCTGGGTGACAGAGTGAGACTCTGACTCAACAAAAAAAAAAAAAAAAAAAAAAGCCTGGATACAGTGTAGCTTTGTTAGCTCTAATTTTGACTTTGGCTACACTCTGTCCTTTTTTAGTTCTATTATGGTCTTAATTAAAGCTCTTTGAAAAAAAAGTAAAAATAAACCAGTGCCGGTGAACTTCCTTCTACAGAGTTTTGCTTGTGAATTACCCAGGCATCCAACGGGAGCCGACTCCTCTGGGAACAGTCTGCCTGGCCTGCTGGGGCCAGCTCGGGCTCCTGAGGGGTGCATCACAAGGGCTGCTCCTGGCTGGCATCCTTTTGGGTGAATAGATTTGCTCTACAAAGACTGAGGATGGGAAATGAATGATGTGACCAGGACAGCCATGAATTGGTGTGGGGTTCCTCCAGGGGGACTCGGGAGTGGTTCCTGATGGAGGAGTCAGACCTGGCTAGAAACCCAACTCCAACACCCTTTGTCTGTCTGGAGACCTGAGCCAAGTCCGGTCACCCCTCTATGCCCATGGGTTTGCTCTGGAAATGGAAAAACACCCACCTTATGGGATTTTCAGCTGGCTCACATCATATGGAAAATGTTCATAGAGGTTTTTGGAATTATTCTAAACTTTCATTTCACTACTAGTTTCCCAAGTGACAGACCTTCACAGAAGAAGGGAATATGCAGGTTGGTTTGAATCAACAGCTGGCTTGTTTCCACAGTTTTAAAGATGACTCAATACTCTCCAAATAGCCCTGGGTTGAGCAATTGTTTTAAACCTGTGAGAAATGTCAGGATGGACGGAATTGTCCAGAACATCTATAAAGGGAACCCAGAAAGACCCAGACAGCCCATCATCGGAGGTCGTGACCAGGCATTCTTTGCAGACTGTCTGCCCAGGGCTGCCTGACCGCTGGGCTCGGGCCTCCGTCTGGCATCTGGAGACCTGTTCAAAGGCTGGTGTGGTTTTCCTAGTGAAGGGATCAACTGAGGAAGGGAAAGAAATATACCCAAGAGGAGGGTCATCAGTGAATAAGAAAGTTCAGAGGTTTCTGGAAGACAAGAAAGTGGATGGGGCCACGCAAATGATGATGTGGGGAGGAAATCTTGACTCAGAATTTAGTGGAATGGGGAGGAGGCACCTGCAGGGAGAAACCTGAGAGACTGGCCTGATGGAGAGTGGGGGCGGGGACTGACAGTGGCTTGTTTAGGAGACATTTGCTCCCACCTCTCTCCACCAGCTCCCTCCCTGCCCCTGTGCTGACAGCTCAGGCAGCCTCTTGTCCAATCCCAGGGCTATCGAGAGAGAAGAAACCAGCCCCCAGAATTGTCTTGCTCCCACAGGGACTGGGGGCATCCAGAGCTGACCTACTACTCTCCCACCTTCAAAGGAGGCCTGGGTGTCGACACGCTCCACCTGGTGTATGAAGACTCCACTCAGGAAGCCAATGCAGAAGGGAAAAGTTACACACCAGGCACTCACCGGGAGAAAAGCGGAGGTGGGAAAGAGGGTGGTATCAACCATCTATTCTAAGTCCTCATCGACCACAGCAGGCGTCAGTGGTTACACTGAACTTGCCAAGTGAAGAAACAGAGGAAAAGGCCCCTTATCTAGCATTCCAGGAACAACCACGAGAATAGCTCCATACAGAAACTGTTTGGAGAGGTGGTCCTGGAGACAGCAGGGTGAGACGGGAAGAAGAGGTCAGAAAACTGCCACTTTCCATCCTAAGGGCTTCCACTTGGTTTGATTTATAACTGAATACCTACTTAGGCTGCTGGAAATTGTGTACTTTTTTTTGGTACAACCAGAACATTTTCACAAGACAGCTGGGGTACGGGCGCCAATCACAATAGAGAAACTTACTGGGTCTTCAGTTTCAGAGCTTTGTTTGGTGCAGACATCTGCTCAAAAGACAGTCGATTTTCCCTGTCCCTGACTTATCTGAGGCAAGCTGGTTAATATGCCAATTTGGATAGAAAAAAGGGAGAAAGGGTGCAGTCTGAAGGGAAGAATAGAAGGAAATGTTTTAGAACTCAGAGTATCCACCATATATATAAATATATGTATATGTATATATATATTTTTTTTTTTTTACAAAAGACATTGCTCATACAACAGCCTTGAGAGAGAGAGAGCTTGCAACAATATATGCCCAAAGACAACATCTCCTTGAATGCAGACAGAATCTAGAGGTGCTTGTGAAACGGTTCAGACAGGTGGTCCTGGAGTTCTAGAACTTTCTTTGCATCTCATGGGCTAAAAGATAGGTCAATACCCCTAAGGGAGACAAGAAGGAAAAACTAATTGTAAATTCACAAGTCAAAATTGTTTTCTAATTCTATTCTAGAGGAAAATCTTTTTTAAAATCTAAAGTGAGAACTTTACATGTCACCAATATGTGTGTAAGCAAGTTCGTCACAGTTTCCCAGCTGAACCAGTCACCATGGCCATCTGTGTGACTGCCTCGACTGTAGGCAGAACATCTTATTTAATTAGATAATAATTAGCTAAGTGAGAACAGAGGTGTAGGAAATGTCAGTGCTAATTTCCTTTCCTGCACAGGCCTGCATCTTGTTGTTTGACTTTTAGCGACATTCACACCCGTCACAAGACGACCTTGACTTCAGGAATGTGAGACCAGAAAGGTGTGACCATCGCTTTTCTTACTCTGTCTGACCTGAACTTGTGAGGCAGGAGTTCCCTGGAGATGAAGCAGAGCCAGCTGGGCCTGCCTTAGACATTGTGTGTTCCAAAGGCCAAGGCCAGTGTCCTCACGAGAGGTGGTTCGTGTGCAGGAATAGGGAGGGAAGACTTTACAGATCAGAACACTGAGTGCTGAGGCTCCAATCTTGCCCTGGAATGTGTTCAAGATGAGTAGAGACTTTAGCTGGTGTAGGAAAAAGCACTGCACCAGGGGAGAATAGGGAGAAAACAAGACTCCAAATGTGAGGCTCTCTTAAGCTGCCTGATGTGGCCTTCGTGAGCCTCCATGACTTTGTTAGACAGCCTGTTGTGTGAGAAATAAACTCAACCTGTCCAAAATCAAAGGATGGACACAGAGACATGCAGTGCAGCAGAAGCGAGACTTTAATTGCAGTTTTGCAAGATCGGGTGTCTGGTGGGCAGGCACACCAAAGCAGGAAGAATCAGCACTTTTATTCCTAAAATGCACATCCCTCTCCTGTCTCCTCATTGGAGGAATACTTGCAGGAGTCACATGCTTTGCCGTAGGACATCTATATGTTACATGTTGATTGGCTTTACAGAATTATCTCATTTACATGTCCGATTGCCGATTGGCTTACAGGATTACTATTCTACAAGTTTAAACATGTAGCCCACCAAAGTAAAAAGTCCCCGAAAAAGAAGCACAAAGAAGCAGGAAGTGACTCAACAAAGGCATTTGAACATGGCTCAGGGTTCATTTTGAAAATAAATCATTCTATTTCTTACAACCTTCCCCCTCTTTTTTTTCCTAAGTATTTTTGATTTTATTTTCAGTTTTAAATTTATTAAGTAATTTTTGACTCTCTTCCTCAAAATTCAATTTAGTTTTCATAATATAGGTGTAATTCATGGGCGTTTTTTTGTTGTTGTTGTTATGGCCACCTCTGTATGTTTGAACCAGACCTCTGACACAAGGAATTATACAGATTCAGCAACCCAAGGCAATTAATATCCCTATTACTGTTATAAGGGAAATTAAGGTAGATATTATTGTCCCTTTCCATTTTCCAAACCAATTATCTAACCAATCCTAAAAAGGATCGCTAAAACCAGAGTTTTTAGCTAGCTCCTTGGCTAGGGTACTTAGTCCTTGTAATACTCTGGTGATGGTTCCATCAGGAGCTGTATGTTTGGGATAAACATACAGCATTGTTCCCCCAGCATGGCACACACTCCCCACTTTTCAGCTAACATCATGTCTAGTGCCTTATGATTTTCCCATGCCATTTTGCTGGTAGCATCTAATTGTGCAGTTACTCTTTAATCTCATTCCTGGTATGATTAATATATCTGTTGATTATAGTAGACGTAATTGACCCAATCTACGTTTTTATTAATAATATACCACCAAAAGAGTACAGATTCAAATCCTGTGACTCTCTGGTTTTTAGCCTTGAATTCATTAGGGACTTCCCTATGGAGTCAATGTACACATTTGAATCAAAGAACTCTTATAGTGGTCTCCAAAATTGATGAGGAGTCTGAGAGCTTTTGGATGTGGGACAGAATGCCAAGGTAAATGGGATAACCAACTGGACCAATGCACAAACCCTGGTCTAGTTGGACAGCAATATATGGAGGTATTATGGTTTTCCCCTCCATGATACCTCCATATATTCACTTGAAGGATGTGTAAGCTTGAGAAGTTGCTGCAGGATTCACCAGAGATATTTGGGACGTGGGTACAAGTCAGCAATTGTCCTGAAACGTCTGTAAATCTTAGAATAGCCTATAATAACTTGTTTAAATAAGTAACCTCATTTTGTTTTAAAATCCTCCATCTTAGTTGCCTGTCTGACCTAAAAATAACCCCCCAATGTATATGTATGATTGTTATAATGTTCCCATGACCACAGGCCCACAGCTTTGTTCTCCTGGGCCATTCACGCTGACCATTCTTGTTGGCCATTTGAAACTCCCTAGCCACAAGTTCCCTGTAATTGTATGCTTTGTTAACTAAAATCAGATGTTACAAAACCCCATTGTTACATTCTCATATTTTGTTCTTATATTTTGTTAGCAACTTAACCAAGATAACTCCATTGTGTAATGGTTCTTCTACCTTGTCTTTATGTAACTGCCTTAAACCATACCTTTTTGGCAGAACTCCAGGGACTTTTCAGGCACCAGCTTTGCCTGGGACATAGAGTTAATCAAAACTCCCTAACAATCAAAAGTTCCCATTTTGGTTGCTAAGTTGCTAGTTTATGGTTGCTATGGCTAAGTTGCTAGTTTATGGTTGCTATGGTCACTAAATTGCTATGTAGCCCATTTGCAGTTTTTGCCTTTAAAAGCTCCTTACTTGCTCTGCTCAGGGCCAAAAGCTTTTATGGCAATAGCCTCTCTTGGTTGCCAGCTTAAATAAAGGACTCTTAATTTGATTCTCTGCGGGTTGGCAACCTACCTTCTTGCACTCCAGTCACAACAGTCCCAAAGAAGTCATGAGTCTAGAGAGACATTAGGAGTGATTCATCATCCCTATGAAAAAAGAGGGGATTGCCCTTGGGTCTGACCTCTGCAGTGCAAGAAAGAACAGAGACAAGCTCTTACAAGTCTTGCTTCCCCAAGCATCCTTGTCTTGGTATAAGGCAAACATACAACTCATCCCAGTGGGGTCTGTGTCCCAGCCGAGAGGGAACGGGACCACCTGCACGTGTAGCTGTCCCACAGTACATGTATAACAGTTGCTTTTGCTCAAAGCTAGTACCAAAAATTTCACCCATTCTACCCAGGCATTGTTGTCTCCACAACCTGTTTTAATTTCTAGAGTTTGTAACCCTTTATATTGGGTTGTAAATGATTCCATCCCCTAGGATGCCCAAATGGAGTAACAACATTCACCCCTGGTGTTGTGTGATCAACATACATCTACCCCCAATTAGGACAGGGAGTTTCCTGATGATCCATGTTCAGGACAGAGATATTGATCTATCTGTGGGAGCTGTCTTTGACCTTTTAGATCTCCACAACATAAAACTTGACAAGCATTAAACTTTTTACAGTTAGGTTTTTTGGGCACCTTGTGCACCTTCCACCATTTTTCTTCCCCTTCCCTTATTAAGTTATTTGTTGGTTCCTTAACACATGTATAATGAGTCCAACCTTTATTTGTTGTCCGTATGGTGGTCTTGGTGGTCAGGAGTACTTGATAGGGGCCTTCTCAGCTGGGTTGAAGTTTATCTTAAAGTATCTGTAAAACTC
Organism: Carlito syrichta; assembly: GCF_000164805.1. NCBI lineage: Eukaryota > Metazoa > Chordata > Mammalia > Primates > Tarsiidae > Carlito > Carlito syrichta. The sequence goes on from NW_007259593.1 coordinate 615,250, forward strand.
ATACACAACCCCACATTGTAACAGATTCTCCATATTAGCTGTTTTAGCTGCTTTAGCCTAAAAATGACCCCCTATATAGCCTTCCAGTAATCAGAGGTTGTAATTTTCCCATAACTAAGGGCCTATACCTTTGGTTTCCGTAACTAAGAACCTACACCCTTGGTTCCCCAATTAATGGAAACTCCCTAACCACAAGTTCCATATTTATTTGTATACACTTGCACATTTTGCTTTCTAATTTTAATGGTTGTTATGTTTGTGCTTTATGCCGTGTAACTTAATGTACCTTATGTTTGCACCCCATGCTATGTAGCTTATTTAGCAGTTTTTGCCTTGCTTCATTTGGGGCCGAGAGTTTTTGGAGACATAAGCCCCTTCCCTTCTCAGTTGCCGGCTTTTATTAAATGACTCATAATCTGATTCTCTGTGTGTTGGTAACATTTTCTCACACTCCAGACACAACAATCTTTCTTCCAGGACTTCATTAATACCAGGTCTCCAGACTGGTCTGCAGGCAGTTCAGGAGGAGGATACAGGGTAGATGTAGATTCTGAAGCTTGTTGCTTTGTTTTGTTTTGTTTTGTTTTGACCCCACCCTGGAGAGATTAAATTAAGACCTTGAAGAGTTTAAGTATTAACATTTTTGAAAGTACAGGATTGCAGGTCATTGTAAGCTACTTTTTTTCCACGAACTTTTAACATACCATTATTGACATATTCATACCATTTTTTAGCACACTCCAACCTTTTTTTTTCCTATGCTTTTTATTATAGGACAAAAATGTACTATACAAGATCTTTTTCTACATAAAATTATGAGGTTAAAAAAAAAACTTCAATTCTTTTAAAGCTTAGTTTTCTAAGTAATTGAAAACCTTTCAAGCCATAACAGCAGTTGGGACTGGAGAAAAAGTTATAACCAACTTAATCATATACCAAGATTTCTTCATAAATTCCCCTTCTTGAACTTTATCCTGACTTCCACATACCATTGATGACATGCTTGGACTCTTTGTTTTGCCTTGTATTTCCCTCTTTTCTTAACAACCAGTCAATTTACTTTAGGACAAGATTTTATCATACAAAATTCCTTCATATACAAAATTATTTTTTTCTTTATAATTTTCCTTACCAAAAATACACCTTTATATTCACAACTCTTCTTATAGCTCTCTCTCTCTCCTACTTACTGATTTTTTTCATTAAAAAATAACCTTTTAGATAACCTCCAGATTACATAAAATAACCTAAAATTTTAGTGAAAACCTAGGAAACAAGAAATTCTGAACTATCTGTTAGATATTTATATTTTAAAGTTGAGACCCTTTATAAAATGTTAGAAACATTTTTCCATATTTTAACTTTTCTTAGTTGAAAGTAAATCAGATATTTAATGAAATTTTAAAACAATTTTAAGATTTTTAAATTATATGAAGAGCTTACCCATAGGCATTATTTTATTCATATTTACCTAATTTGTGTATTTATAGCAGTTTGCTTAATTACTTATGAAAACTGAGCTCTTAGACAAGGCAGCTATTGTTTTAATTTATCTCCTGGCTAATCATTTTTAAAGTCTGTGAACATCAGGTGCTACCTAAGTAAGAATCTTAAAGTTAAATACATGAACATTTTATTGATAATTCAGAAGATTTAGGTGGGTTTTTTTGTTTTTCATTTGGAACCAATAATTTTAAATTAGTTATACATGTAACAAAAACATTTATGCAAACAAAGATCATTGGGTTTGGCTAGGTTTATAGTTTTATAATTTTTATGTCAAATCTTGACACTTAAAATATCTAGCAGAGGCAAATGCAAAAACTTACTTAATTAGTAGACCCAGGCAAAAATGTACGCTGACAATTTCAAAGACACTCTTCCTTTTATTAATAATTTTAAACATGTTTTTATTTATCAAAGATCATTAAAGTCACATGAACTTAAAAAGCATTTAGATTTATTTATTTATTTTATGAGTACTCATTTATTTAGAAGCCAATTTAGTAGCATGCTGGACAAAACACATAACATGCACATACATGCAAACACATTCAAACATACATGTACACACACAGAGATTTAACAACCTTTACCTCCAAACTTCAGCCATGAAATAGCAACAAACTTACCATTTTGCAAAAGACACCCGAATTCAAACTATATTTCTGACAAAATTGTAAACTGTTTGCATGCTAAACTTTGTTTGCTCCAATAGGCAGTCCAATAAAGGCTGTGGATCAAAATGGGGGTAAAGCAGTCTCCATGGTAGTGTAATTTTTAAAAACTGTCGTGTGAGAAACGAACTCACCTGTCCAAAATCAAAGGATGGACACAGAGACATGCAGTGCAGCAGAAGCGAGACTTTAACGGCGATCTTTCAAGGTTGGGTGTCTGCTGGGCAGGCACGCCAAAGCAGGAAGAATCAGCACTTTTATTCCTAAAATGCACATCCCTCTCCTGGTTCCTCATTGAAGGAATACTTGCAGGTGTTACATGCTTTGCTGTAGGATGCCTACATGATATATGTTGATTGGTTTTACAGAATTATCTCATTTACATGTCTGATTTGCCAATTGGCTTACAGGATTACTATTCTGTTTGGATTCTGCCAAAAGTTTAAACACGTAGCATAAAGAAGCAGAAAGTGACTCAGCAAAGGAATTTAAACATGGCTCAGAGTTCATTTTGAAAATAAGTCATTCTATTTCTTACAGCTATGAGCCTGGTTTCTGGGTAATTGGATAAGAGGCAGATGTAACATTAGAAGTTGTCGATCACTGGTCACAAACATAAATCAGAGGCACGTAGATGTAGTAAGTGCACAAGACAACCAAGTCTCACCATCCTCAAGACCTGCTGCCTCGGGGATCACTCTTCCCAGGAGCTGAGCTGGGAGACACTATCTCTCAAGCAAAGGACACCGAGGTTGGAAAGAAAGAAAGGAGGTGACTTGGGGCTTATAGGGCCATAGCCATCCATAGACCTTCCTAGCCTGGAGTTACAAATGTGGCCACAGTAATTTCCACATCATGGTGGCTCTGAACCCACACTAGTGTGGCCCCAAAGCCTCAGCACACCCTAATGTCACCCTTAGATATTTCTAGAAGCCTCAAGGAAGATCTTTTGTGGGCTGAGGATCCCACATCCTAGTTCTGAGACTCCAACCTTCTTGCCTCTCCCGCCAGTAACCCCAGGAAACCACAGCAACCTTCATAGGTTTAGTTGGCCATGCCCATCAGAACTCCCTGCCTCCTGTCCCAGCCCAATAGTACTGAGCAAAGGGAGAAACACATAGGAAAGAAAGTTCCCACCCCCAGTGGAGTGCAGACACTCCCCTTCAGTCTGATTGGACCATCTCAGGTCACATGGCCAGTCGTGGATCAATCACAGTCACCTTTCTGCACCTCCAAGCTGGGAAAGGTCAGTGCTATGGGAGGTGAGGTGACCAACTTTACACTTAGTGCTATGGTAGAAGCAGAAAGAAAAGTGGATGCTGCATAGTGTATTAGTCAGGATTCTCCAGATAAACAAAACCAGTAGAACATATATATAATAAAGGGATTTATTATAAAGAATGGAAGGCCTGTCATGGTGGCTCATATTTGTAATCCCAATGCTTTGGGAGGCTAAGGAGGGAGGATAGCTTAAAGCCAGGAGTTTGACACCAGCCTGGGCAACATAGTGAGACCCAATCTCTACAAAATAAAAATTAAAAAATTAGTCAACCATTGCTTTTCTAAACACTTTTTAGGCCACGTGGCTCTTTGAGCTGTGTCTGCCATGTTTCCTAGCTTTGGCCCCCTTCCTTATCTTGGGGAGGTGAAGCTCCTCTCTCTCTCTCTCTTTCTAATTTACTTTCTGAATAAACTATATTTTCCAATCTAAAAAAAGTAGGCATGGTGGCACATGCCTGTAGTCCCGGCTAATTGGGAGGCTGAGGCAAGTATTGCTTGAGGCCAGGAATTCAAGCCTGTAGTGAAATATGATCAGTTCAATGCACTCCAACCTGAGCAACAGAGTGAAACTCTGTCTCTAAAAAAAAAAAAAAGTAATTAAAAATTGCAATTAGGAAGCCCAAGAAGTCCTAAAATATATAGTCAACAAGCTGGAGACCCAGGACAACCTGCAGTATAGGTTCAATCTGAGTCCAAATGCAAAGCCAGGAGACCAATGCTCCGACTCAAAGACGGTGAGACAGGAGAAGTTCCTTTTTCTCCAGCCATTTTGTTCTATTTGGGTCTTCAACTGATTGAATGATGCCTACCCACACTCGTGGGGACAATTTACTTTACTCAAGTCCATCAAGTTAAATGTTAATCTCATCCAAAAACATCATAATAGACACCCCAGAATAATGTCTGACCAACTGTCTAGGCACCTCATGACCCAGTCAAGTTGACACATAAAATTAACCATCACAGATAGACACCAACAATGTGCACCGCAACCCTGGTGTCTGTGCCCAAGGTCATCACACCATTGCCCCTGAAGCCATGGCCTCTCATAGGCCAAACACTGTTGACTCTACCTCCGCAGTATCTTGTCAGCAGGATGCAGGACACTGTTCATGCTCAGGGCTTCACTGAGCTTTTTCTGAAAATGCTTCTCCACATCACAGTTCAAAACCAACTCCAAGGGCTGTTAAAGAACACTGATATCTTAACCCCATCCTCAGAGTCCCCTCCCTGGTATTTCCCTTTCTCACCGCCCTCCAGCCACTCCCACCCAAAGCACTTTTCTCCTCCTTCAGCCTCCCCTGAGGAAAGCCTCTATTTTGGTCAATTCCTGAAAATAGATTAATGACGATTGTACAGAGGGGGTAGATACATTCGCTTCACACTATACTTTTTCGAAGGAGGAAACTGCTTGAAAATGCCAGATATGTATCAAATTGTCAGACGTACATGAAGCCAACTAGATAAATTGGTGCACTTAAGTCATGGTGGTGTGTGCTTTATGATGAAGTCAAAATTGCTTAATTTTTGTCAAGAGAAAAAATAAAAACCAACGACTATGATTATGAGTAATTTGTGCTCCACTCATTCTCCACACTCTAGCCTGAAAACACCCTGTCACCCGCCATGTACTTGTCTCAGGGCTCAGACAAGAAACAGAGACCCTGTGATGACTGAGAGATGAGACAGATATGGATAGATGATAGATAGATAGAGCCAGGCTCGGTGGCTCAGGCTGTAATCCCGTGCCTTTGGGAGGCTGAGGCGAGTGGATTGCCTGATCCCGCGGGTTCGAGACCCGCCTGGGCAACTTGGCGAGACCTCATCTCTACAATAAATCAAAAAATCAGCCAGGCGTGGTAGCACGTGCCTGTATTTCTGGCTACTCGGAATGCTGAGGCGGAAGGATCGCCGGAGCCCAGCAGGTTGAGGCTGTCCAAGTGGCTGAACTTTTGTCCTCAGCCTCTGGGAAGGTAATACATGGCCCAAAGCACTCATGATAAATCAGATGTTAGGCTATCCAGTGGCAAAGGCCCCAGGTAAATAAAGTTTCCTATCAGGCAGTATGTTCCAAGGGCATAGAGGTCACCTCCCAATAGCTGAGGACAAAGGTCAAACATCTCTTTGGATAGAGTTAATTCAGATACACAGAGAAGGGCTGGAGAAAAAAAGATCTGAAAGAGGATGTCAGAGCTTCCCTCATCAGTCCACCAAAAGCACAAGTGGGTGAACAAGATAGAGTTGGCAGGAAAACCCAAAACAATGGTGGGGGCCTTGGGCCACAGCTGGTCAACAGGGCCAGCAGTTGGGAGGATGAGCCAGACACAGAGCAGAAGAGAATGGTGACTAGCTGGCACCCATCAACAATATCTGTAATATTGCTTTTACCTTCCGAACTCTATGCAAATTCCTCTTTCAGCCAGCTTTAACCTGAAACCACTCAGGGAAGAAGATTCTGGGTCATAAGGTATCTTAGTCCATTTGGGTTGCTATAACAAAGTACCACAGACTGAGTGGCTTATAAACCACAGAAATGTATTTCTCACCATTCTGAAGTCTGAAAGTTTGAAATCAGGGTGCCAGTATGATCAGTTTCTGGTGAGGGCCTCTTCTGGGTTGCTGAACCTCAACTCTCATTGTGTCCTTGAACAGCAGAAAGAGGTAGAGGCAATTTTCTGGGGCCTCTTTTATAAGGACAATAATCCAATTTATGAGGGATCTGCCCTCATGACCAAATTACCTCCCAAAAGCCCCAGCTCCTGACACCATTACCTTGGGGTAGGAATTCAACATATGAATCTGGGAGATACAAACATCAGTCCATAACATGGGGACTTAACCAAGTTGACATAGCACAATCCGGCATGCCTGTGCCGTCCATCCCATGAAAGCCAGGTCTGGGCTCAGGTATGAGCACAGCTGGGTACCCTACACATTCCTAGTCCAACTGCATGCCTTGACTCTGCAGGCAGGAATGGGCAGTAGGAGGAGCAGAGGCCTCTCCAGCACCACCATTTTCCCTCAGAATGAGGATGCGTCCTATGGAATCCAGTGCACTATGTGGACTTTGGCTCATTGGCTCCAGGCTGGTGGGAGCCTCATACCTCCTAGGATACATCTGTCACTTGACATTGGGACACCACATTTGGAAGTGTGGTGGTAAGTAGGGCTGCCCACAGGATGAAGTCCTATGTGCCCATCTTGGATTCAGCCACATCCAGAGGCATTTGAGTTTGCTTCTCCTGGGTATTGCTCTTCCCCCTGAGTCTCCTTGCTTCCATCACAGCCATGGACGTGGCCTCAGGAAAGGCTCTTCCACTTATGGATGCCACCAGAGCATCTAGGCCATCCAGGTCTAAGGGAGGAACAAACAGCCTCTTGAACCAAGCTCTCTGTGTGCAAGTGGCTCGTGCCAGCTGCAGAGCAATGTGGAGACAGCAATAAAAAGCAAAAAACCACTGACAAAGGTCTCACTTGCCACCCTGAGTCAGGTGGTGCCCCCATGACTCTAAGGAATAAAATTCTCCACCTTCAACCACCTTCTGAGTGTCCCTTGGAAAAACATGACATTTATTAACATTTTACTTTCTATCGGAAATTCAAAATGGGCCATAATCTCTCCACCTAGATAAATCCTATTGACAATTTTAATAATGAAAGTTATATACATGTACATGTGCCTGTACATATCTCTCTATACCTATAAATGCCTGTGTAAAGTTAGAAAAATATCAAGTTTAGAGAGATGCTATACGATAGCAATAAACCTGCATAATAAATCATCCCCAAATGGTAGTGGCTTACATTGACAAATGTCTTTCTCACTTTTAGGTCTGCAGGCTGGCTGGAACAGCTCTGCTTTAGTCTGTGGGTCTCCACATCTCCCTCAGACCAGATGACTCAGAGCATGCTCTTCTCATGCCAATGGCAGAAACACAAGAGAACTGGCCAAAACCAAAAAGCACATTGAAAGCCTCTGTTCTCAACAATGCTCACTCACATTCTACTGCTGAAAGGAAATCACATAACCAAATCCAAGCAGAGACGTCTACTTCATCTTCCAATGGGAAGAGAAAGGAGTGTAAATATCCACTGAACAATAGTTCAGTCTACAGACTTCTACAAAGTTAAGAAATTAAGTAAACGCTTCCCTCCCCACTCCCACATAGAAATCTACACATGCACACATGTATAATGCAAATATTTACATGTATGTGAATATACCTATTTTTAAATACAAAAAGAAGTCCTATCATATACGTGCTCTTGGTTCCTTTCGGAGAACTTTGCACATATAATTTCCCTGTTGATTTATCTAATAAACTCTTACATAGGAATCTTATGCATCGAGCACCATTTTAACAGCTTACGAATGTAACTCCTTTATTGGTGCAAAAAGTCATGTATTTTGAGAAACTCTAGAGAGTATATCCTAGAATAATTTTATTGCTGAGAATATTTTTAATTTTCGTGATTATTTCCTAATTGTCTTCTAGAAAGAGTGCACTGATTTACACTCCAACTAACGTGTAGCAAAGTGTCTGCTCCGCCATCCTCACCAGCCCCAGGGCACCACAGTTTTCCATTTTGGTTAATCTGATAAATGAACAACAACTTGCACTGTTGTTTGTTTTGCATTTCTTTCATTAAGAATGAGACTGGGCATCTTTCCCACATTTATTGGCCATTTGTATTTATTTTGCTATAAATTGCCCATTTACATCCTTTGCCCATTTTTCTATTGGGGTATTTTTTCTTATTTATTTATGCAAATTCTTTATAAAGCAAGAAAATTGGCCTGTCACATTTGTCTGCCACAGAGGCTGCAAATATGTTTTCCCAGGTTTTCATCTGTTCTTGACTTTGTGTTATGGTCTACTTTATCAAACAGAAGTTTTAGATTTTTGCATAGTCAAATTTATCAATTTTTTTCCTTTCTGAGTTCTAAGTTTTGTTCTTTATTCTACTCAAGCCATCTTCCATAATTTTGTGCCCTTTTAAAACTTTTTATTCGGAAACAATTAAAGACTTACAGAGAGTTACAAAGACAGCACAGATTGGTCGTGTATAATCTCACTCAGTTTCTCCCAATGGTTACAGCTTACATAACTGTAGAAAATGGCATTGGTACAATGTGTGTGTGTGTGTGTGTGTGTGTGTGTGTGTGTGTGTGTGTGTGTGTAGTTTTATGTTATTTTATAGCTTGCATAGATTTGTGTGACCACCATTACAGTCAAGATAGACTTGTCCATCACCACAAAGATTTCCTTCATGCTATCTCTCTATAGGCACATTTATCTCCCTTCCCTTCACCATCTGTAACCTCTAGCAACTGCTAGTGTGTTTTTCATCTCTATAGTTTTGTCATTTTGTGAATTTACATAAATGGAATTCTACAGTATGTAGCTTTGTGTGACTGACTTTTTAGACTTATCATAATGCCTCTGAGACTCATCTAAGTTATTGCTTGTATCAACATTTCATTCCTTTTAATTACTGCTAAGTAGTATTTTATGTTATGGATGTTCTGCAATTTGCTTAATCATTTCCTGATCGTAGGCCATTTTGTTTTTTCCAGTTTCTGACATTACAAATAAAACTTCTATGAACAATCAGGTTTTTGCAAGGCATAAGTTTTCATTTCTTTAGGATTAATAACCAGGAGTGCAATGGATAGGGTGTATCTTTAATTTTTTTAAAAACTGCCAAATTATTTTTCACAGTGGTTATTGATTAATTCACTTTGTCAATCTCTGTTTTTCAGTAGATATATTTAGGCCATTCACATTTAATGTAATTATTATTATATTAGGGTTTATGCTGACCATTTTATTTTTGTTTTCTGTTTGTCCTATTTTTCATTTCTCTGTTGTCTTTTTTCTGCATCCCAGTGGGTTACTTCAACGTTTTTTTAGAATTCCATTTTGATTTATGGTTTTTTAATGTATCTCTTTATAAGTCTTAAGATTACTTTAGATATTTTACTACGTATGCATAACAGTCACAGTCTGCTGGCATCAACACTTAACAAGTTTGAATAAAATGTACAAATTTCACTCCCCTTTGCACTTTCTCATCTATAATATGATTGTCTTGAATAGTTGAGTACTTCATCAAGTGTTATAATTTTTGCTTAACCATAAAATATAATTTAGAAAACTCAAGAATAAAAGGAAAGTCTTTTATTTAGTCTTTTTTTTTTTTTTTTGCCTTTCTATTATTCTTTCTTTATTCTTGGTGTTCCAATATTTATTCTTTTTGTTTAGAGAACTTTCTCTAGTCATTCTTTTGGAGTAGTTTAGCTGGTAACAAATTATCTTAGTTTCTCTTTATTTGAAACCTATCCTCTTTCTCCTCTCCTTTCAGGATGTTTTTTGTTTTTTGTTTTTTTGAGAAAGCAGGATTTATTGAGGACAGAAAAGCTCCCACAACAGGAGGGGACCCGAAGGGGTTGCCCCCTTGTCTTTTTTTTTTTTTGAGTCAGAGTCTCACTCTGTCACCCAGGCTAGAGTGTAGTGGCATGATAATGGCCACTGCAACCTCGACTTGCTGGACTCAGGTGATCCTTCCACTTCAGCCTTCCAAGTAGCCAGAACTATGGGCACGTGCTACTATTCCTGGCTAATTTTTTTTTTTTTTTACAATGTAGAATCCCTGGGCTCAGGCAATTCTCTTGCCTCTGCTTCTCAAAGTGCTGGGATTACAGCTGTGAGCCACCACACCCAGCTCCTTTCAGAACTTCTATGAAATTAATGTTATATATCTTGTCATCATCCCATAGGTCTTTGAGGCTCTTTTTCTCTCTGTTGTTCAGATTGGGTGATTTCTATTGTACTCTTGTCAAGTTCACCAATTCTTTCCTTTGTCCTCTGTGATCACCCATGGAGATTTTATTCTGATTATTGTATTTTTCAGTTCTAAAATTTCCATTTGTTTCTTTTTTATATCCTCTATCTCTGCCAGGACTTCCTATTTCTTTGCTGAGACATTCTACATTTTCATTTGTTTCAAGTGTCTTCATAATTATGAAAGCATTTTTATGATAGCAGCTTTAAAATCCTTTTCAGATAATTTTAACATCTGTGCCATCTCAGTGTTGGAGTCTGTTGATTTCCTTGCCTCATTCAAGTTGAGACATTTCTCGGTTTGGGTATAATGAGTGATTTTTTAAAAGTTGAAACTTGAACCATTTTATATGTTATGAGACTCCGGATCTAATTTAAACTTTCTGTTGATGTCAGACCTCCTCTGACATCACCCCAACAGGGAGAAGAAGGGGCACCTTGTTACCTACTGGGTGGGGGTGTCAGCTTGGGTTCCACACATTGTCTCCACCAAACCTGCAGAGGAAAGTGGTCTCATGACCACCCAGCAAGAATGAAAGTCTCAAGTCCCCACTAGGGACTTCTGCCACCACCTCAGTGAAGGGTTGGGATAAGGTGCCTCACTACAACCACCAAGGGTGAGAGTCTGGGCTCTTCACTCGCCCTTTCCTGGTGCAGTAGAGGTAGAGCCTCAATGTTTTCCACCCTGTTTGGTGGGAGTGCAGCGGTCATTGTCTAAGGTTGTCTGTCTTGCGTGGCTGCTCCTTTCCTGGTCCTTTCCTCTAAACATTTGGTCAGATTCTCTAGAACCCAGTCAAGGATATATGACACAAGAAGAAAACCCAAGGAACTCCCCGCTGTGTCATTTCTCGGGTCCTGAGCTCCCAGCCCATCTGCCTTTTGTCATCATTTTTCTGAGTTTTTCTTACATTTGTTTTACATATGATGACTAAGGGTTTTAGTTGTACTTCACGGGAGGAATAGGGAAAAATCTATCTACTCCCTCCTTATGGAAGGTATGGCTTATTTTTTTTTTTTTAATAATACACTTAAATCCCTGATCCATCTAGAATTCATTTTCATGAAAAGAGCAATGCAGGGACCCTGGCTTCCTTTTTTTTTTCACGCTATTCTAAGCTATCTCAATAACATGTATTGGATAATTCCATTTTTCCTCCACTGGTTTGAAATGCTGAGCATATTTCCATACATATGGGAAACAGTGTCGAAATGTATTCTGTTCTATAAACCGGTGTGCTTCCTCAATACCAAGTGGTTTATTTACTGTAACATCAAATGCATGCACTTTTTGTTGGAGTTGTCCCTCATTTCTTCTGTCTGAGGGGCCCCTAGACAGACCCTCTTCCCCGCTCTCTGTCTTAGCTTCTGGTGGCTCCCTTAACAAAGTACCATAAAGTGGGTGACTTAGAACAACAGACATTTATTGTGTCACATTTCTAGAGGCCAGAAGTTCAAATGCAAGGTGTTGCAAGGTTGTTTTCTTCTTGGTGGTTCCGAAGGAGAAGCTATTCCAGGCCTCTCCCCTAGCTTCTGGTGGTTGCCAGCAACACTTGGTGTTCCTTGTCTTGTAGATATGTCACCCCAGTCTCTGCCTCCATTGTCATTTGGCTGTCTTCCCTTTTAGTGTCTCTGCATCTCTTCTCTGGACACCAGTAGCACTAGATCAAGCCTCCACACAATCCAGGATGACTTCATTTTACCTCAACTTGTTATATCTACAATGACCCTGTTTCCAAATAAAATCACATTCTGAGGTCCCAGGAAAGACATGCATTTTTAAGGGGGGCATTATTCAACCCAGTACAGTCTTCAATAGGCTGTGCTTGTCAAGACTTCCATTATCAGGCCCCCACCTGTATCCATTCACCTTCTCCAGCTCCTCAGTTCAGGAGCCCCAGCATCAGGGCCAGATCAGAACCTCCCTTCTGCCCCCAGGTAGTGATCACTCTGCCCTCCAGATGCCCACCAAACCATCTCTCCCAGCCTGCTCACACCCCACCAGCTTTTGCATGGCATCTTCTTAAGAGAAGCTGCTAGTGGAAGCTCACTGAGGGCGGGAATTGTTTAGTCTGTTTAACCGACCACACTCCCTAGAGAAACAGGATCCCCAGACAAATGGGCACCAGCAAGGGGAGAGATCAGAGCTCCTCTGTCAGGGCAGGTGGGGTTCAGGGCTCTCAGAAGAACTGCACAGCAGGGGCAAACATCTGTGAGAATATTTTTCCACTTGACACCTTATCCAAAATTCGGAGTCCTAATAGAGTCGGTACTCTGTGCTGGGAACCAATTTCAATATTAGGCATATCCCATAGACTATTTCTATTCCTCACGAAAGCCCTGTGAGGGGTACATTACTCCCATTGTACAGAAGAGAAAACTGAGGCTCAGAGAGATTTAAGTTGCCCTCCAAGTCACACGTGAAGAAGATGCAGTTAGGGATCTGAGCCCGCTCTGTCTGGTTTCTCTCTCTCTCCTCCCAGCGCACCGGGCACCCTCTGAGGACTAAGCCTGGCTGTGCCACTAGGTCTACCCTGTGTTCCTTATTGCCTGCAAGGACATCTGGTTCAACTTTTACAAAGGAGTTCCTGGTAATGACCTCCATCTTCAAACAGGGAGGACCCAAAAGTATTGAACCCAATTTGCCCAATCAGTCTCAGGGAAAAGGAGGTTCTCACCACAATGTTACTTTGATGGAAATTTTATGTTTTGCCTTTTGAAGTTGAATAAGAGCAACGACAATAATAATCATAATGGCAATACTGACAGTCTGCATTTATGAAAAACATTCTATGGGCTATGCTAAACTCATTGCATGCACTGTTGTATTCAATCTACACCAATGCCAGTTCACCAAGGATGAAACTGAGGTTCAAGGAAGTTAATAATTTGGCCACCCAAGCTCATCCAGGTGACAGATGGCAGAGGGAGGATTTGAGCCCCAGAATCTGACCCCAAAACCTTCCGCTCGGCCACCATGGTGTCTACGCCAAGAATAAAATAGCAAAAGGAGGATGCCATGCAAATGCCAAGAAGATGAACATTCCAAATGGCAAGAATCACCCATGCAAAGGTCCTGAGGCAGGAATGAGTTTTGCTACATTGAGAAAACAGAGGACCTTTGCTGCTGGAACCCTGAACCAGGGCAGAGAATTCTGCAAGGTATAGGAGACAAGCCCAACTCCAGATGGCAGAGGCTAGGTTCTAAGATCATGCTCTGCCATTTTGCAGTTGACTCACTTTGAGCAAGTCACTTCCCCTCCAAGCCTCAGATGGCCCAGATAGCAACTGCCCTATTTGGACAATACCTAGTTTCCTCTGTCACTGGGCCTCAGAACTTCGTCTAGTTCCACTCTAGGCCGACACTTTGGTTTGTTGATAAGGGTGGGACATTCACGGTCTAAGTCCCAGATACACTTCTCCAAGTCATATTCTGCAGGGACTGCTCCCCACAAGCTCTTCCCTGTACCGTATGGAGACCCAGTGAGTTAGAGTCTGCGCTTTACCCTGTGGCCGGCTCACACCAGTCCATCCTTACCTCTGTGTTTCCCACCATCACCTTAGTAAGAGGAACTCTGCTCACTGGGCCAACATTTGTAAATTTCATGAGCAGATTTCTATCAACTCCACTCTCCAGCAAGGCTGGCCAAGGAGCACTTCTGTCTCAGATATCCTGGTTCATGGGGCATTCATCTGTACCTCACACAGGTCTCCTGTTCTCAATGAATTATAGGACAACAAAATGCACTTGGCACTGACACCTGGGTGACCATAACTTAATCTGGCTCCAATAAGCCCAAAGGTTTGCCAGGAGTTTTTGTCGCTGAGGGTCATAATGACACATATCAGTTATTATTTGTATCATAAAGTGTGCAGATCTCCCAATTAATAGAGATTTCTGGTGGGAAATCTTCCCTACTTGGGAAGCAACCCATAAGGATGAAGATGGTTTTTCAGCCCCACAAATATGTCTTGATGAAGATGTACATTGCCTTCCTTTGCCCTCATTCCCTCCAAAGCTTGCTGCTGTGTCTCCTGTGTAGGACAGACACAGAACTACCAACCAAATACCTTCACATTCAGCCCCAGAAAGATCTTTCCCTCCAGGAAGGTGAGTGACGCTTCAGAATCAGTCATTGGCTACCACATCATCCTGTCCTTCTCAAGCGCTGAACTAACACAAATTCACCGCATCAGGCCCTCCTGATCCAGCTCTGTTGAACCAGCTTTTAGATGAACACGGCAACATTTAAAATAAGCCCAAATTAATCACACAGAGAAAAGAGCACGATGCAATCCAAGATGATTTTAATATCAGGAAGAGACAGTACATTTCATTTTTATTATTCAGTGTAGATTTATATTCTCATTACCTATCACACTCGCATATGAGAAAAAAGCAAGTGTGAAAGCGCCCATTTTCCATACAGGGGATCTCATAAACTGCATTAAGGATGCGATCATTATACTTAGACATTTCACAGTCGTGTTTTCTTAACAGCCAAAAGCACTTTCATTTAATATTAATAAAACAGATGTTTTGGCTGACAGTGGCTGGAAAACATGTGGCTTTTATGCGTTCATGAGTGATGGCATCTCTCTCTGCAATGTTCTCCTGCTGGTCAACACTTCCCCAGTCCAGAAGCCCGATCTCCCTTAAAAAACAGAGATAGGGTCCAGTTCGGTGGCTCAGCCTGTAATCCCCGAGCTTTGGGAGGCCGAGGCGAGTGAATTGCCTGAGCCCACAGGTAGAGACTCGCCCGGGCAACTTGGCAAGACCTTGTCTCTACAATCAATCAAAATTAGCCCGAGCCGGCCTCGGTGGCTCAGCCTGTAATCCCGTGCCTTTGGGAGGCTGAGATGAGTGGATTGCCTGAGCCCGCGGGTTCGAGACCCGCCTGGGCAGCAAGACTTCATCTCTACAATAAATCAAAAAATCAGCTGGGCGTGGTAGCACATGCCTGTAATTCCGGCTACTCGGAAGGCTGAGGCGGAAGGATCGCTGGAGCCCAGCAGGTCGAGGCTGCGGTGGCCGAGAGCGGCCACTGCACTCCAGTCTGGGCGACAGAGTGAGACTCCAACTCAAAAAAAAAAAATTAGCCCGGTGTGGTAGTGCATGCCTGTAGTTCTGGCTACTTGGAAGGCTGAGGCGGAAGGATGGCTGGAACCCAGCAGGGTGAGGCTGCGGTGGCCGGGAGCATGCCACTGCACTACAGTCTGGGCGACAGAGTAAGACTCCAAAAAAAAAAAAACAGAGGCAGGGTGTTGCAACCTAGTCCCTCTTATCTTGTCTCACAGCCCTAAATGAGGGTAAGTGAGGGAAAGTAGAAATCCATTCTAATGAGCCAAGGCGCTAAAGACTAGGAAGTGTAGGCAGAGATGCATTTCTCTCTTACCAACCCCTCCTCGGCAACCGACTTTAATTTTGTTTTTTGAAATTCTTTTTTTTATTTCGAAAGAGGAGCTTACTTTGTCACCCTGGCTGGAGTGCGGTGGTGTAATCACAGCTTACTGCAGCCTTGAACTCCTGGGCTCAAGCAATCCTCCCACCTCAGCCTCCCAGGTAACTGGGATTACAAGTGTGCACCACCACACCCAGTTAATTTTTTTTTTTTTGATCGAGATGAGGTCTTGCTATGTTACCCAGGCTGGTCTCAAACACCTGGCCTCAAGTGGTCTTCCCACCTGGGTCTCCCAAAGTGCTGGAATTACAGACATGAGCCACTGCACCCAGGCCCAATTTTAATTAATTTTGAACTGGGTTATAGAAATAGCCATGGAGCGCATGACTTTAACACCAAAGCAAATCACAGTAATATCTGTGAGGTGGGGGAAGGGACAGATTTGCTCCACTGGGCCATGACCAAACACGCAGCACGCTCTTTGCAAACTCTGTTTCCGTGGCCGCAGGACAGCATTCCAACCCAACAATGAGCCCAGACACTTTTCTTCTCATCACCAGAAAAACAAAGCAGTTGGTTGGGTAAATTTCCCCTTGGCAACCTCTTGTTCAGACAGATATAAGATTTTTGAAATGTGCGGGGATGTTTGCTCCGCGATACCCTGGACGATTCAACACTTGGCTTGTCTGAGACACACGCTATAAATAAAAATGAAAACCCCGCACCGGTAGTACAGAGCTGGCTCTCTTGCCTTCCAGGCAGACGATCGGCTTATTAGGAATGCCTCCCGGTGCCAGCCAGGAAGGGAGTGGGAGAGTGCAGCCTGAAGAATTGATTTGTTTGCAGGGCAGCCTGGCCGGCAACACAGAAACACAGGGCGCCAAGGTGAGGTTAAAGGGCCGAATGCCTCTGGCTTTGAGGACTAGCTGCTTGCAACACTGGTCACAGTGGAGTTCTGGGACACACGTCTTTCACCTCAGCCTAGGAAATATTTTAAAGACCTGGTGGCACCCATCCAGAGATGGTTCAAGGGGTGCAGAATTGTCCACTGCATTCACAAGAAGCAACGATGAAGGCTTATTTTAACCAGGGACCGAACTCATCCAACTTTGTCACTTTGTACCAGGACCCCTAACCCACAGGGATTCAGATCCCTTCGGCCAATTACCCAGATAACCTGGCCTGGGATGGACAAATTGCTGGGGAAATCAATTGTTGTATTTGACACTAAACAGGGCATGTGATGGACCGTAGCTTTCGAGAACATCCTTAATGAATGACAAAATGAGCGAATGAACCAAGGACACCCGAGCTTTCTTGGGGGTGATAAGTCAATGCTCTGAGCAAAACATGTGTGTAGTCAAAACTGCCTCGGAGAAACACTTACATGGGCCAGAGAGAAGCAGGATAAATGTCACCCCGGCGGGAGCTCTTCACAACCACCATTATAGGCTCCATCACAGGTTTGTACCATCACTCAGAAGGGCTGTGTCTTAGCTTGTTGAACCCGAGATTCTAATCAGAGAGAGAGAGAGACCTCAAAGAGCCAGCTCCGATGCAAACACACGAGGGTCTTTATTCAGGCTCGAGTCT
>NW_007259593.1:633172-712270 GCF_000164805.1 Carlito syrichta
TGAGGTAGGAATACACAAAATATATAGTAAACATGAGGTAGGGATATATGAAATATAGTGAACTAAACACTACTTTTACAGCAAGTATGGCTTTTTAAGTTTCCTGGTTACTTGGGTCTCTCAATAGCATGCTCTTAACCTAAGTCTATTTTTGTCCTCTCAAGCTGTTCCAATAAAATACCATAGACTGGGTAGCTGAAACCCCAGATGTTTATCTCTCACCATTCTGGAAACTGGGAAGCTCTGCTGAGGGCCCTCTTCCTGACTCATCATATCCCTACCCGACAGAGAGAGACAGCAATCTCTCATGTGTCTCTTCTCATAAGGGCACTAATCTCACTGGTGAGGGTTCCACTCTCATCATCGAATGGCCTTCCAAAGGCCCCACCTCTTTATACATCATATCACGGGTTAGGGCTTCAACAACTGAATTTTAGGGGGATACAAACATTCATTCCATAGCAGGCTGGCTTTCCATCCCTGGTGAGGCCATCCCATTTCCCTGGCTGTGCCCAGAGGAATGGAACAGAGGGTTGGCAAGTGCTCAGATAGCTGGGTGCACAATGCAATCTGCTTAGATGACAGAATCCACTCTGCCCAGTCAGGGGCACAGACACACTGCCCACCTCAAGCCATGGTCTGTGGTCATGTGTGTTTACATTAATATTTTCCAGTCCTCTCTACCCGTCCTCCTCTTATTTTTATGCCGTGTGTGATGATTCAATTCTGGATATTAAATGACTACATGAGACCATCGCAAGATCAAGCTATTTGAAATCCCCACAGCTGTAAGCTTCTTTGCCCAGGAACCAATTGCTAATCCAGGCCCAGGGCACTGGGCAGCTGTCCACCCTGGTCACGGAGCCTGCTGAGCTGAAAACTCCCCTCTCAGTGGCTAGAAAGGAAGATACACGGTACGTACCAGGGCGCCCAGAGCATTTCAAGGGAAGGGTGGGAAATTATGCTTGTAATCAAAAGGCAAGAATGTCCCACCAGATGAATAATGGAATGGTCTTCCATAATCTATTGATTTTATAATAAAAATTCCAAAACGATATAAAATATGAAAAGAGCAAATGATCATGCCATGTTTCGGGGAAAAGAGGGGTCCTCCCTAGACCCCCACCCACTGCACCTTCAGCACCCAAACCCTGTCTCCACCTTACTTCCCTCCCCACCACCACCCCTTTTCTTTGTCCCAATTGTTCTCCTAGCTCCTCTTCAACCAGTCAGGCTTAAACCCTCACTGCTCCACTGTGCTAGCTTCTTGTGGCTACTGTTAACAAATTATCATAAACTGAGTGGCTTAAAATCACAGAAATTCATTCTCTCACAGTCTGGAAGCCAGAAGGCCAAAATCACGGCATCAGGGTTGGTTGGTTCCTTCCGGAGGACACGTTGGGCCTGACACACCAGATTAACAATGAAACTCTGGAGTGATGGCGACTGTGTGGTTGGACAAAAAGCCTGAAAGGAGAGAGAGAGATAGAGAGAAGGAATAATGGCTGAGCTTGGGACCCTCCTACTTGAACACATGGAGAGAAGAGTAGAAGCAGGGTTGGTTTCTTCTGGCAGCTCTGAGGGAAAATCTATCCCATGCCTCTCTCCAGCTTCTGGGGGTTGCTGGCAATTTTTGGCTTGCAGTGGCATCATTCCAATCTCTGCCTGTGTGTGTGTGTGTGTGTGTGTGTGTGTGTGTGTGTGTGTCTTTTCTGCCTCTTATAAGGACACACACCATTGGATTTACAACCCACCCTACTTCCAGGATGATCTCATCTCCAGACCCTTACCCTAATTCCATCTTCAAAAATCCTGTTTCCAAGTAGGGTCATGTACACAGGTCTCAGCTGTTAGGCCTTGGACATATATTTTGGGGGGCCACTCTTCTACCCACTGTACCCACTACAACGGGGGTTACCACAGCAGCCAGTGGTCCCCAAGTGTTGAGTCAATCAATCCCGTGTTGATTCTCTACCCACACCGGATCCGGGCCATCAATAGGACTCCTCCTCCAGGTACCCCTTAACTTGAGCCCCCAGGACGTCACAGTCTCCCTAGCTCCTCCTCCTACTCCCTGGAGCTCCTTGTCCGTCTCTTTTTCTGTCTCCTCCTCCTCCCTCATGTGTTGATGTTGAAAGGTTCCAGCCTCAGCCTATAATCCCTTTGCTCTCTTGGCTCAAGGCTCTTGCTCCCACCCTGCAGTCGCTTCCTCATCCTTCTTACCCCAAAGGGCCGGATTCGCACATCCAGCTGCCTCAGCGTCAAATAGGCATGTCATGCCCAGCGTGTTCACAACAGACTCCTGGGCTTCCTGACAAACCCACCTCTCCACTGTGCATCCATCTCTAGGGATTGCCACTCTACCCTGCTTGATGTTCAGGTCAGAAACCATGGCTTTGGCATTGGCTCCTCTTCCCCTCATATCAAATCCAGCAGAAATCCTGTGGGCTCCATCTTCAGGACCAATTCAGAACCCACCGGGTCTCACCACACCCACTGCTGCCTCTCTCTCGGAGACATCAGGAGCTTCCTAAGTGGTCCCCCATACTTCTGCCACAGCTCTGTTGAAAATTCTTTCTCAACACAGCAGCCAGAAGCACCGGGAGAACGAGTCAGCTCAAGCCAGCTCTCTGCTCGTGACACCCATTTCACTTAGAGAAAAAGTCAAAGGCGTCAGAAGTCCTACAAATCCCTTCCTGATCTGGTCTTCCACTACTCTTCTGGCCTTGTCTCTCTCCCCAGCCCTGCTGCCACACAAGTTCTCCCTTCTAGTTCACAACCACTCCCAGCCTTGATACTGGCTGCTCTCTCTTCCTGGAATGGTCTTTCCCTAGGTGTCAAAGCGGCCCCTCCTTGACCTCCACCAGGTCTTTGCTCTCATGTCGCCTTCTCCTGAGGACTCCCTGACCATCTCATAAAATGAAAGGCCAGTCTCGGTGGCTCAGCCTGTAATCCCAGCACTTTGGGAGGCCGAGATGAGTGGATTGCCTAAGCCCATGGATTCAAGACCAGCCCGGACAACTTGACGAGACCTCGTCTCAACAATAAAATTTTTAAAAATTAACCAGGCGTGGTAGCACGTATCTGTAGTTCCAGCTACTTGGAAGTCCAAGGCGGAGGGATGACCGGAGCCCAGAAGGTTGACACTGGGGTGGCCATGTGCGTGCCACTGCACTCCAGCCTGAGCAACAGAGTATGACTCCAACTCGAAAAAAAAAAATTACAAACTGTCCCTTGGCCCTGCTGGTTTCATACCCTCTACTCCGTTTTATCTCTCTCCTTCGCTCAGACACATACTGCTGGGGCAGGGAGGTTTGTCTATGTCAACCACCAGTGGATCACAATATCTAAAACAGGGCCTGGCATCTGAGAGGCTCTCAGCAAATGTTTATAAACAAAGTGGGAAAAACAAAAAGCAAATGCCATAAAAACAAAAGGGTTTAATTGTAAAACACATCACCTGCCAAAAGGTGTATGTAACCTTTGCAAACAGTTTAAAGGACAACCAAGCCCCAGTATCCACCACCTACTTGAAATGAGAACATAACCAGTTTATCTGAAGTCTCCTGCTTGCCCCTCCCCCTTCATAGTCCCCCCCCCCAAGTTAACCACGATCCTTAATTTGCATTAATCATTCCTCTGCTTTTCTTTGATGTTTTCCTGGTATGTATGTATCCCTAAATACATATATTAGACACATACATAATACATAATACATACACAGATACATGCATAATGCATATGATAAATATTTCTTCATTCACATTTAAAAAAAAATATGTTTATGTGCATGGAAGTGCTGATAGCAATCGTCTCCAAATTATGGGTGACTTTTCATTTGCTCTTCTTTCTTTTCTATATTTTCCAAAGCTTTTCTAATAAACATGCATTACTTTTGTGATCAGAAAATAATGAAGTACATGCTTAGAGACATCAGAATAGCCTCATTGTGAAACAGGCGGCACACTTGTCTGTGAGGCAAATAGATACCATTTCTGCCCTTCCGTCCCTCTATGACTTACCCCCAAAAGCAGGTTCAGATTTGTTTAGCATGGCAGAGAAGCGAATATTGCTTAAATGAATCTCAAAAGCGACATGCTTACAGCCACTGCCTGGGTGAGCCGCGAGGGAGCGAGCCTTTGAAATTCTGCCCTCCAGGGGACGTCCCCCCCGGTTGTGTGGCTGCTCTTTCTGTGATTTGTAGAGCTGATGTGAGAGGTCTGGGTGGTCTCTAGTCTTATTACAGTGACTTATCTCTTCAATTATTAAAGATGCTGACAGTCTTAATTTTTTTTTTTTTTTTTTTTGCCTCTTGCTACTGTCAGGAACACTCACTATTCAGGCTGAGGGGCCATGGGGTGGGGTGGCCTGGGAGCCCAGTCCTGTCTAATCCCTCTCCTGGTGGGCTCTTGTGCTGGCCTCATGGGCTCCGAGCCCGCTTCCTTCTCTTCAAGGTGAGGATCAAGTCTGGAAGAGCATCTGTTCTAGATGTGCTTCTGATTTTTATACTTTTCGTCTGCTTTTTTCTTCTTCTTTCCTAAAAAGTGACAATGAGCCCAGGGTCACAGAGCCAAACTGCCTGGACCTCCATCCTGGCTCTGTGGGTCAAGCTGGTGACCCACAGCAAGCTCCCTCACCTCTCGGTGCCTTCACAATCTGTGAAGTGAAGATGAAAAATAGGCCTGACCCAGAAGCGCACAGGCAGAATTCACTGCAAACAGCGCCAGCGGGCAGCCAACGCTACGTGCACATTGGCTAGGTGTCTGCTCCTTTTCTGCAACGCTACCATTTGGGGACTATACATTCTATTTCTAGGATGTTAGTGGTTGCCCTTACATCTTTAACATGTATATTTAACCTAAGATACCTGAAGTTAACGGATCCGTCCTGTCTCATGAAAGGGAAGCCTGGGTACTCAGAATGGATGGTGCTTCGATTCCACTTCACATACCCTGTGCCTCCCCTATTTATCATGTTGTATAGCATTTTCGTTTAACTCTGGTTTTAATCATCTTTGACTGGGCACAGCGGTTCACGACTGTAATCGCCACATTTTGGGAGGGTGAGGTGGGAAGATCACTTGAAGCCAGGAGTTCCAGACCAGCCTGGACAACATAGTGAGACCCTGTCTCTATGAAAATTATAAAAATTAGCTGGACATGGTGGTGCACACCTGTAGTGGGTGGCTGAGGTGGGAGGATTGCTTGAAACCAGATGCTCGAGTCCACAGGGAGCTATGATCACAGCACTGTACTCCAGCTGGGCAACAGAGCAAAACTCCCATCTCTTAAAAAAAATTAATTATTTAAATCTTTAATATTAGCCTTTCGTTGCAGGTATTACATTAAATACTTATTTGGTAGTGAAGACATTTTGGATTTTCTCTAGTTTCTGTGGCCCCATCTTATATCCCTCAGCCCCCACAGTGATATACACACATTTGCATGCACAGACACACAAACCTAATATGCTCCCCCAAGCACATAGACATACATGTATGAACCTACACATGCTCACACATGCACACACAGCTATACTTGTACATCTACACACTAACATACACATGTATGCACATAGACATGTATGCACATCCACACACACACACCATGGAGGCCTGTATATCTCTTCCCTTCCTCATCAACCCTTGCCCATCTGGGTTCCCAATTCCTCAGCATTTTGCTATCTCCTAGGATAAATCAATGGACAAGTGTCTCCCAGGCTGAAGTCCCTGAACCACTGTATTAGAATGTCCTGGGGATTTCAGATCGGAAGAGATTAAAGCGAAATTACAACTAAATGCAATGCCTTCAGGGCATGATCCTGGAACAGAGAAGAAAAGAACATTTGTGCAGAAAACAGTCTGCAGTTTAGCAGAAGGCATT
Organism: Carlito syrichta; assembly: GCF_000164805.1. NCBI lineage: Eukaryota > Metazoa > Chordata > Mammalia > Primates > Tarsiidae > Carlito > Carlito syrichta. The sequence goes on from NW_007259593.1 coordinate 639,055, forward strand.
GCGGCATGTTAATTTCCTGGGTCTGATCACTGTGGTTGTGTCCAATGTTAGCTAGAGGGAAACTGAGTGAGGAGTATCTGGGAAACCTCTGTACTATTTTTGCAGTTTTTCTGTAAAGTTAAGAACTAACTTAAAATAAAAAGTTGGTTTTGCTTTTTTAATCACCTTGGGAGTTTTAAAAATATACATTTCTGGGCCCAGTGCACACCTGTGGAGTGAGAAACTCTGGGAGTGAGCTCCAGACAGCTACACTGCTATTTAGACCCTATGTCCAAAAGTAATCATGTGCTGAACTACTGAAGGTTGAGACCAGCAGATGAATTTTATGGGGACACCATTTAGCCCGTAACAGCCCTGCAGACCCTCTGGTCATTTCCCAGGGTGCATATGCACAGACCCAGGGCTACATCACCCCCTGAGCTACACTGGCTCTGCAGAGGGGTGGCTACATGGAGCCTCACCTCTGCACCCCTGTCCCGTTCCCTTAGTCAGGGTTTGAGGGTAGCCATCCTTGGGGGAAGCACCAGCCCTTGAGGCCAGGAGCAGAGCAGAAGCGGGGACATGGGGAAAGAGTGGAGGTAAGGAGGCCACAGGCACTCAGAGCCCACATTAGGGGCTGCTGTCTCCAGGTAGCTACATTTTTAACAAGCATCCAGGGGACCCTTCCATTCCATAAAGACTGAGAACCACTTTCCAGATGCTCATCTATATGAGCCAACTTGAGCTGAATGCACTAAGCTGAAATGGCAATAGAACTGTCCGCAAGAATGAAAAAGTTCTGTATCTGCACTGTCCAATATGGCAGCCACCTGTAGCTACTGAGCACTTGAAATGTGGCTAATGTGACTGAGGAACTGCATTTTAAATTTCATGTCATTTCATTTAGAGAGCCACCTATGGCCTATGGCGGCCAGGTATGCATGCATCCTTAGCCAGCTCCCTCTTCCCTTCCATCTCCTGCTGTGCACACCCCGCAGGCTGACATTTTTCCTCCAACCCTGAAACTCAGAGGGGTAACATGCATCCAGGCAGGCCACTGGGGGGGCGGGACAGGCTTGCAGGCATCTATTGCAATCAGCCTCCCTCCCCAACCACCAGCCACAGGTGATCCTGGATGGCAAAAAAGAGTCTTCTCCAAGAATTGATCCAAAATAAAACAGGGCACAGATGGATTGTAATTTGAGGCTCCAGAATTCAAATATCCAGGCCCTTTGGGCGAAGGTAGGAACATGTTTGCCCTCAGTCCTACCTTGTCTAGGCAACCACAGCTCACAAGGGCCTGCACTGGGTCCCTGCTTCTCTGAAGCCAGATTGGAATTTACATCCAGAGTGGAGATGCTCAAGAGAGGGCTGCCTAGGGCTGCATCAATAATAAATGAGCAGCCACAGACTGCTCTCAGAAGCTTCTCCTTCTTCAAAGCAGACACAGTGTCCAGGATCCTAGACCCCTCAGAGACAGAGACGCCCTCCTTTGTCATCAAGGGCAGGAACTGTGCCAGTCAGGCCTGAGAGGGGCCACCAGGGCAAGCTTTGTTCCAGCCACAGCACAGACCTCTGCTCTCCAGGGAGGGTTTCAGAATGGCCTCTTCTGCTCTCCCCATTGGTTGCATCAGATTCGAGGCCCCAGTAATGAAAGCCTCACAGCTGGCCCCTTGGACGGCTTCCAACTCTCCAGGGAAGGCAGGCCAGCTAAAACTATCCAACTGCCTTATGGGGTCAAATAAGAGGCCAGAAAATGCAGCAGAAGGCCCAAGCAGAAAGTTGGGAGAACAGAGACTGACAGTCCCAGGCTGTAAGTCCTTGGTGGGAGCTGGAGCTCACCCATAGGCCTGTCACCTGAACCATGGAGCATTTGTGGAGGGACACTCATGTCACCTGTTGTTAGAAAGCCTGCAGCCTAGAGAGGACAATCTGAGAAGTACGAGGAACATTCAGCACTGTCTTAGAGCACACCCAAGATCAGAGACCTGAAGTTTTTTGGGAGGTGATCCCAGAAGGCACTGTCAGAAGAATAAGTGAGATGAGGATGTGTTTTGGACTAAATTGTGTCCTCCTATAATTTACATGCTGAAATCCTGATTCCTGATGTGACTATATTTGGACCTATGGTTTTTAAAAAGATAACTAAAGTTGAATGAGGTCATAGGGATGGGCCCCCAATCCCATAGGACTGGTGCCCTTATAATAAGAGGAAAAAAACACCAGAGATTTTTCTCTCTCTCTTTCTCTCTCTCTCTCTCTCTGTCTCTATATGCACAGAAGAAAGACCATGTGAGGACATAGAAAGAAGGCAGCCATTGGCAAGCCAAAAAGAAAAGAGCCCTCACCAGAAACCAACTTTGACAGCACCTTGATCTGGAAATCCAGCTTCCACAACTGTGAGAAAAATGAGTTTCTGTTGCTTAAGCCACCCAATTTGTGGTATTTTTTTAAACGGTAGCCCTAGCAAACTACTACAGGAAGAAAGGTAGCCAATAAAGGGTGTGCTGTCGAGCTAGTTACCCCTGTGGGCAATGAAGACTAGCCTATTGCTGAACTCCCTGGAATGTGGCACAGATGCTTCAGAGTTACCCAACTGAGAAGACAGGGGAAGCTCACACATTTAGCCACCAACTCCTGGAACACTGGTTGAGGATGATTCCCAGAAGACAATAATGCCCTGGCTGTAGAACAGCTTCAGAGAAAGTCCTAAGGCGAGGAGATGCGGCCACTGATATCAGCTGGATGGCAGGCTGATGTGCACTAAGAAGGTGAGTTCCAGGGTATATGGGCAGGCACCAGCAAAGCCTGCAACTGGCAGCCTAGCTGACTTGGGAACCTGGTGAAAAACACAATACACACTCAAAGGGCTCGCTGAAGAGAGCTTAACGAGGGACTGAGTACAGAGGCATGAGCAGAGATAACGGATGGTCTTACCAGCCCAGGCATAGGACGCAGCTGGCAGTCGGGAGGATACTGTCAGAACCATGGCCAGGCAGGCAATATATACCCCCAAGCGTTACTCCCATGCTTTATCTCTGGCATAAACACCAAGATGGCCAAATGGCGGCAGTAGTATATTGGTAAATGTTCAACAACCAGCTCTCTGGTGCAGGAAAGGGCTGATTTGAAGTATTAGTCCATTTCTGTGGTGTAAATACTCCCACCAAAGCCTATGTCAAGCTACCAACATGACATCAATAAGCTGGTAAAACTTCTGAAGATTTAACAAATGACTCTAGCCAGCCAACTCTAGCCATAGCAACAGGATGATGGTATCATTCAAAGACACAATCGCCAGGGAACAGGAGGGAAAATAGTAATGAGTATAATGATAATGCTAGTGACTAACACAGGTACATACCAAGTGCCAGTGCTCCAAGTCCTACGTGTGTTAACTGATCCAGTCATTATGACAACTCCCAGAAGTAGGGGTTCAAATTGTGCCCTTTTTGTGGATGAAGGTATTGAGGCACAGACAGCTTAATTACAAGGTCTGAATAACCTAGCTAAGAGGTTTCAGAATAGTATTCAAACCTAATCCATCTATTTCCATAGCCCACCTCGTACTACATAAATTCCACTAGGGTTCGACATGGTATGTTTAAATGAAGATGCACGCGTTTTTTCTTTCTTTTTTTTAACTTAGAGATGGGGTCTCACTCTGTCACCCAGGCTGGAGCACAATGGCACAATCATGGCTCATGTAGCCTTGAGCTCCTAGGCTCAAGGAATCCTCCCACCTCAGCCTCCCAAGTAGCTGGTTCTACAGTTGCATGCCACCATGCCTGGCTAAAACTGCCCAAGTTCTTAATTGAGTTCTTAATTGGCATAGGAACCTGGAACTCAAGAATAAACCAAGGAAAAATAGGGAAACTGCAGTGTCCCCCAAAGAGAAGGACTTGCCGAGGCCATAGGACTCAGGCCCCTGCCTTCTGGGAGCTTCTTGTCCCAAGTCCCAGTGCCTATCCCTGTGGCTGGGTTGGGCAAGGCAGTGTGATCGCATGGAGCCGTGGTCCTCCAGAGGAGACCAAGAGTCCTGGGCTCTCAGTGTAGAGATGGCACTTAAATCCAGAATGCTAGGAGACCTTTCCCAAGAAAAATAGCTATAGGACCCAGCTATGGGAAAAGCTAACATTTATATACTTAGCAAAGGAAACTGAAGAGAGGACAAAGGATTGGAGGGAACTGTTCTATGCTTTTTTACTTTACTTTTTGAGTCAAAGTCTCACTCTGTTGCCCAGGCTGGAGTGCAGTGGCACGATCATGGCTAACTATAGCCTCAGCCTCCTGGGCTCAGGCAATTCTTTCACCTCAACAAAGTAGCTGGGACTACAGGTGTGTGCCACCAAACCTAGATAATTTTTGTTTCGTTTTGTTTTACAGCCGATGTCTCACTATGTTGCCCAGGCTGGTATCAAACTCCTGAGCTCAGTCCTCTTGCCTCGGCCTCCCAAATTGCTGGGATTATTAGGTGTGAGCTACAGCACCTGGCCTATGTGTTTTCTTGGATTCCACATTTTTCTGCTTGGTGTCCATTCATCACAGGGCCAAACTAGCAGCCCAGGTTGTTTACATCTCCCCTGTAATCCAGATTTTGTGGGCATGAAAATAGGTTACAAACTGTGATGTTGTGATATAATAAAAAAATATATGTTTGGTGTCTATCCAAAGTTCCTGGTACAGACTTCCAAAAACCCTTGAATTTCCTGAGCAATAAGGGTTCTAGGAGCATCTCTGGTTCTAATATTGGGTCTTTGACTCCAGTTCCTGACACAGAGCTCCTAGTCCGTTAGAATTTCCTGGGTGATAGGAATGTATTTTGTTCTAATGAGATGACTCTTGGAGGACAAAGGGGCTAGAGACTGTTGCTAATCAATCATGCCTTTGTAATGAAACCTCCATGAAAATCCCTGAACTACAGGATTTGAAGAACTTCCAGACTGATGAACTAATCCATGGGCTGGGAGGTTGGCACACCCCAACTCTACGGGGACAGACGCTTCTGCACTCGGGACCCTGCCAGACCTCACCCTGTGTATCTCTCCATCTGGCCATTCTTCTGTATCCTTTGCAATATCCTTTATAATAAGTGGAAATAAAGTATTATTGTGAGTTCTGTGAGCCACTGCAGCAAATTGATGGAACCCAAGGAGGGGGTTGTGGGAAGCCAAACTTGAAACCGGTTGATCAGAAGCACAGGTAAAACAACCTGAAGCTTTCAGGTTTTTGGCTTTGGAAACTGGGGGCAGTTTTGTGGAACTGAGCCCTCAACCTGCGGGATCAGATACTACGTGTGTTGAGCAATGACTGGGTAAGAGAAGAAAAAGAGTTTGTTTTTCTGACAGACAAACCCCCCGAGTCCATGCCCTCAACTGCCTCCTTTATCTAACTCACACACCAGAACAATATGTCCCCTGCCCCAAATCACCAGCACTGGGTACCAGACAACTGGATGCCATCCCTACCGCCCAGAACTCACCACATTATTCAAACTAGCCGATCCTAAGTTATTCCCCCACTCTGCTTTTCCCACAGAAAATGCAACAAAGGCTTTTGCCAAGGCTGTCCCTTTGCTCTTTTGCTTCCTGACCCTTGCAGCTAATTCCCCATGTGGCCCTGCCTGGGGTGTCCTTGCTTCCAGGGGAACTGTGAGTTTCAATAGCATCAACCCCTCCATGTCATCACTCAGTCACCTTTATAAATTAAGACCCAGGTCTCACTCACAAGCGGACCCTGAGCATTTACCATAACACTATAAGAAAGGGATTAGCAGTAGCCAGAAACTGCCAGTGATGTGGGGAAGGGCATAACACATTCATAAGGACACCTGATCTCAAACAAGGTGAAGTGGGGACCAAACTTTACCTGTACGATGACCACTTGTATACCTAATCCTGAATTGTATCCCACATCTTTTAAATAAAAATAAAAACAAATTAAGACCCGGCACAGATCACAAGTACAGACAAATGCCAGAACCCAAGAAAGAAAAGAAGTCCTTTCCAGAAAGAGATCACGGCCGAGCATGCTGGATAAGTTGACCAGAAGCTCCCCTCGGGTCTATCAACTCAGAGCTCAGGGTGAGCTGGTTGTGAGCAATTTCAGCAGAGGCAGGGCCTGGGGCAGCAATCTTGTGTAGGGAGAGCTGAGAAACTCTGCTCCAATGGAGAAGCCCAGAGAAGGAGATGAGCTGGGAAGAGAGGACAGGTCAAGGCAGGGTTACTTAAAATGGGAGATGTTCGTGTGTGTTTGCAGGCTGACAGGAAAGGTTCAGGATAGGATGGGGTGATGGGGAGAGGTGCAGATGCCCCCTCTGGCACCTTCTCACACAAGCTGTGCCACTCGCTGCTTCCCAGAAGACCATGAATAAGTGATTAAAGATCAGCATCGACCCATAGACCTGAACCTGGTTTTATTTATGACTCTTATCTCTTCCAGGGATTGCTCTAAGTGGACACTCAGGAGGCAACCCCTGAATTCTCATAAAAACAGCAGGCTCCTTGTGCTTGTGAGACTCGTGAACCCCCTTGGTTCGTCTCACCCTTACAATGGCCCATCGAGCCCATGGATCATAGGACCTGATTGATCCTTGTCTGCAAACAAGAGGGTTGGAAGGACACCCTTTGAGAGGGTGGACCAATGGCCTGTCCCTGAAGCTGCCCTACTTCTGACTGGCCAGAGTTTGCAGGGACTGGAAAGGGTGGTATTGTATGGAGAAATTGTTACAGCCATAGAGCCTCTGTCTCAAGGAAATGTAGACACTCTTTCTGACACTAGTCTTTTCTCCCCCCCAGAGGAACGTTTCTTCGAGAAAGTTTCTCTTCAAAAGACCTCGGCATGTCTGAAATACTCTTTCCCCAGGCACTACAAGGCCATAAAGTTTCTAGTCTGTCCTCCTACTCTGTGAGTTATAGCAGCTTCCCAGTCATATATTATTCATCATTATTTCAGTGACATATCCAGTCATCTAATTCATTGTCTCCAAACGCTGACTTTGTCTCATCCCTTAAATGCTCACCCAGCTGGAATTTCCTCCAACAAACTCTGGCCCCGTGCTGCCTACCGCTGCTGTTATCTTTCCCCAAACAGGCATGATCCAGTTAGAACTTTATTGGAAATCTCATAAAAGATCCCTTCAGAAACAATTAGGGCCTCGATGTGTCACCAATCACTTAGCACGGACAAATGAGCACTAAATGCAATGGTCTGCTTTGGCTGCACTGCAGAGAAAAGTCAAGGCGCCACCCTTGAAGTCTCCCCTTGGAAGCCTCCTAACACAGCCCGTCTGATCACCACGTTCACGGCGGCCTGGGGAAGGTGGAGGGTGAACAAGCATCTGGGATTCCCATGGGTGGGCAGGAGACTGTCAGCCAGTTGGGGAGGGGCTGTCTCTTCTCAGATCCTCCACGCCCTCATTCCTCCTGCCGCCGCCGCGGCCAGTGCACCCAGCTCCCACTCATGTGATGAGGTACCCCTGCAGTGTGCCCCAAACCTCACCCCATCAACATCCCTGCCCCTTGTTCCTTAGGGACCTGCCCCTAGCTGATCTAAGGCATACCATCCAATAGAACATTCTGCAATGATGGAACTTCTCTCTCTGCTGTCCAATACGGTAGCCACTGACCACACGTGGCTGATGCAACTGAGAACTGCATTTTAATCTTATGTGACTTTTTTATTTTTATTTTTCTAGACAGCGTTTCACCCTGTCACCCAGACTGGGTATGATTGCGTGAACAAAGCTCATTGCAGGCTCAAACTCCTGGATTATGTTTCCAAGAGACTGGTCTTGACCTCCTGGCTGGAAATGAAACTTCGTTTCTACAAAAATCAAAATTTAAAATTTAAAACTTAGCCAGATGTGGTAGTAGGCACCTGTAGTACCAGCTACTTGGGGTGGCTGAGGCAGGAGGACCACTTGAGTTGTAGGCAAGTAAATTATCTGAAAGCAGGTACTCCCAATGCTTCTTTAAAGTCAATTTTGTTGAGATATAATATATACACAATGAAATGCACATGGTTTTGTTTGGTGAGTTATATGTACCCATATAACCACCACCACAGTCAAGATACAAGACATTTTCCTCCCTGCAAAGACCCCCTTACTGTATCTTCTCCCAGTCAAATGCACTCCTCTCGCCAGGCAGCAGACAGCCATTGATTTTATTTTCTTTCTTTCTTCCTTCCTTTCCTTTGACAGGATCTCGCTCTGTTGCCCAGACTGAGTACAGTGGCACAATCATAACTCACTGTAACCTTGAACTCCTAGGTTCAAGCAATCTTCCCACCTCAACCTCCTGAGTAGCTGGGACTACAATGGCATGAGCCTCTGTGTCCAGCTAATTATTTTTCTTTTTTATAGCGACGGGGTATCGTCACGTTGCTTAGGCTGGTCTTGAACTCCTGGCCTCAAGCGATCTTCCTGCTCTGACCTCCCAAAGTGCTGGGAATGTGGGCATGAGCCACTATACCTGGACCTTTATTTAACTTTGATTAATTTTAATTAATTTAAATGTAAATAGCCACATGTGGCTAGGGGTTACCAATTACAGAAGCATATCTAAGGGATGCCTATCTGCTCATTTAACGTGTTATCTCGTAGAATACAGTCACAGTTAACATTCACCCAGTTCTTGGTAAGTGGTCGGCACCATGCTAAGTGTGCGGTATTCATTATCTCATTTGATTTCCATGACAACCACATGAGGTCCCATGATGATCCCATTTTATAGATGGCAAGACTGAAGCTTGAGGAAGGAAAGTTATGTTGCTAAGAAAGGATTCAGAGCCTGGTAAACCAAGAGAAACTGCCAGGCTCTCTTAACCCCTTAAGGGTCTGGGAGATAGGCTGAGTTCTACCGGGATGTATTATCTCAGGAGATAAGATTGTCTTCTAAGAAAGATGTCACAGACTGTCCAACGCCTGCACTCTTCTTCCTCCATCTCTGGGGGGTCAGGCCTATTGTCATCCTTTCTCCAGTCATCTGAAGCTTGACACTTGCCCCCAGGACAGGATGGTCAACCCTCAGCTGAGGGTCTTGTTTTCCTCTCTCCTTTGAGCCTCAAACAAGAAGAAATGTTGCAGCAGAAGAGATTTAGGTTAGATACAAAGAGAACTTTCTGGAACACTGGAATGAACGTCAAAGGAAATTATAGAAACTTCATCTGTGAAGAACCTTAAAAGCAGCACAGATTTCTGTCTGGGATTGTCATGAGATGGTTCTATCCAGAGGCAAGGGAAGGAACAGACAACCCCCAATGATCCCTTGAAGCTTATAACTTTTTCTACAAAAAATTATATTCTTCATTTAAAACACTCTTTAAATTACTTAAGGAAATAGAGTGTGGAGCAAGATTTAAAGAAATAACCACCTGGGACTCATGGGGCATCTTCTCTCACTGGATTAATTCTCCTAGGTTTTATCTCTTCTTTGCTACTTGGTTTCCCAGCCTCTTCTCAGGAAAAGTGTTTTCCTCCCTCCTGTTGTCTTTGTTTTCTAGAAGCTGGGGCCAGCCTCTGAAGCTTTTCCAGCAAAGGGAGCTGTTTGGACTATTGATCTGTCCTTCCTGTCACTGGCTGGAACGTTCTCTGTTCCCAGGCGCTCAACTCAGTTCCCTGGAGGGAATTGCTAACTGGATAAAAAACAGAAAAATGCACGCATTCCTTTGCAGCAGGACCACATAGATTCATTCATACTGCATGGAGATTTGGAAAGCACAACTTCTTTACTCCTCTATAAATAATTCCAATAAATAATCTGGTCTTCTTCTCAGGTCCCTGCCCCACTTGTCGCTGGAGGAAGGGGAAGGGAGAGAATAAAAATAAAATGTAGTCCAATCTAGTGAACACAGCCTCTTTCCATGATCTAACAGCCTCTTTAGATAAATGCGCAGTCTCTTCAGGGTCTCTCTGCCCTCAACTCCCCTTAGTGCCTTCAAGGTAGTGTCTGGGCCTGTGTAAATGGTGGGTGGTATTATGATCTCATGGCACCAAGGGGAAAGGGGTCCTGGCCTCTGTCTTGTCCTTGCTTAACACATGGCTAGTGTCTCCTCAGCAGGACCAGCTACATAATTTGCTTGGCACAGTGCAAAAGAAAAATATAGTCTCTGGTTCAAAAATGACTACAAATGTGAAAAGCGTGATAGCGAAGCATTAGACCAAGTGCAGACCCTGTGGATGGCCCAGGCCATGTGCCCAGAGAGTCCGCCCTGTTCTGAGTGTTTGTGTGAAGACTTGCCTCTTGTTAGGGTCTGTCATGGGGTGAAGGCTGTCAGGATTTATTCTTCTGGGACTTGGTAAAAGTGACAGGTTAACTCTGAACTTTCTTGCCTCTGAGAAGGGGCTATGCCCACCCTCTACCAAAACACAGGAAGTCAGTCCTGTATCCCTTGGACATGGATCCCTCATATTCCTGCCCAGATGTCTCAAGCCCCACCATTACCCTGCATCAAGCCAACCTCCTTGTCCCTCTTCCAGGAATGTGGATTCTTCCTGTGCCTTCCCTGGGAGGCCACCCTTCCCAGCTCCCACCAGAGTCCTAAAAGGAAAGTGACACAGAAGCCCTTATGCAATGCACCCCCATGTGCACCTCCAGCCTGGGGGAGATGTTTATGACACAGTTTAGCATCCCCTGTCACCGTCCCTCTTCCGGCACAAGCCATGGGGCTCAAAGGGACAGATGCCTCTGATTCGGTCCACCAGATTGGATTTTTCTAGAGGCAGAGCTGAAGTCACTCCTAGTCGATAATCTTGCTGCCGACTCGAAAATCCTCTTTCACGTGTCCAAAGCTGATAGCCATGCTTTCTTCCTCTTTGAGGTGCCGCTGTAGTCGCCTTGGTCCCTTATGCGGCCTCCCGGGAGACTAAAATGGCTGTTCTCATCCCATCAAAGTACCAATGTCACAATGCCAAGTGCAGCAAACACACAGAAAGGAGACCAGACCTCCCTGTGTAGGGTCCCCGTGCCAGAGGCAGGAGTAGAGGAAGATTCAGGGGCTTTCCCTTTTCAGGCTAGGTTTGAAAGGGAAACCGGTGTTAACTGCAAAATTGAGTAGAAATGAGAGCAAGTACCAGAAAACAGGAAGTGGAGAGTCAGGGAATGGTCTCCGGGCAGGCCCCACCCTGTCTTAGAGGATGGTCTCCGGCTCCAGTTCACTTCTGCCTGTGGAGAATGTGGTCCCACTAACGTTGTTACAGATTTTTATGTTTTTAATATGGATAATGTATTCAAATGTATTTTAAAAAACAATAAAACTGTGTGAGCACATCCTGTAGGAACCAAACAAAGCATGTTTCTGGCTGAATCCAACCATGGAAAGAATAGGAGGCAGGTATGTGGGAACAGGGAGTGGTGGGGAGTATGAAAGAGGCTGGCTGGGGCAGATCTTGTAAGATTGTAGTTGATTCTGAGAGACGTGCATTTCCATCACTGGGAAGGCAGGGTCTTACACAAGACAAAGGCACCATCAGATTTGTGTCTTGAAGAGACCCCTCTAGTTGATCTAAAAAAGTGTGGGTTGAAGGAGAGAAAGTAGAAGTGAGAAGACCAGTTAGGAGGTGAGAGTTGATTGGGTTGATGATGGAGTGGCAGAAAGTAAAGAGAGGGAACATGGATGGCATTTAAAGATAGACCTTCGTTAAACAAGTCAAAACAGCACATTAAAATCAACTGAGAAATTGACAAGGTTATGGATCATTCCCTGCTGGGGTATTGTAAAATGGAACGCCCACCTTAGAAAGCAGTCTGACAACTTCTTAAAAAATGAAACATACACCTACCCTGTAACCCAGTTTTTTCACTCCCAGGTGTTTAACCAAAAGGAATAATAGCCCATGTTCACACAAACACTCATGCAGGTGACCAGAGCAGCTTTATTCGTAATAGCTAAAAGCTAGAGAAAATTGAAATGTCCATCAACAAGAGGGTGGGCGACAGAGTGAGACTCCAACACACACACACACACACAAAAAGAAAGTGTGGCATATCCATACAATGGAAGATTACTCAGCAATGAAAAGGTACACATTGTCAATATATAATAATCTGGATGAATCTCAAAATCATTATACTGAGTGAAAGAGGCCAAGCAAAAAAGAACACACACTTCATTTGTGTAAAATTCCAGAATTTGCAAACTTATCAAAGGTAGATTAATGATTGCCTGGGGATAGGAGGTGGGGAGAAAGTTAAATTATAAAGGGGCACAAAAAAACTTTGAGGGGTGATGGAAATTTTTATCTTGAGTGTAGTTTGAGTGGAGTGATAGTTTCATAGACACACAGTCATGTACCAAATAACAACGTTTCAGTCACTCTCACATAGGAGAGTGGTCCCACAAGATTACAGCGGAGTTGAAAAATTCCGAGCAACAAATAAATCATGTGTTCTTGGTGATGTTGATGTAAACAAACCGACTGCATTGCCAGCTGTATAAAAGTCTAGCACAAATAATTATATACAGTACATAATACTGGATAATGATAATAAATGACTATGTTAAGAGTTTATGTATTTATAAACTATACTTTTTATTGCTCCTTTAGAGTATACACCTACTTATAAAAAAGAAGTTCACTATAATACAGCCTCAGGCAGGTGCTTCAGGAGGTATTCCAGAAGAAGGTATTATTATCATGGGAGATCACAGTTCCGTGTGTTATTGTCCCAGAAGACCTTCCAGTGGGACAAGATGTGGAGGAGGGAGACAGGGAGGTTGACAGTTCTGTCTCTGTGTAGGCCTCGGCGGAGGTGTGTCTTTGTGTCTTCGTTTTTAACCCAAAAAGTTTAAAAAGAAAACAAAATTAAATTTTTAAAAATAGGAAAAATTTACAGAAGGACATAAATAAAGAAAATGGTTCTGTTCGACTGCACAATGTATTTGTGTTTTAAGCTAAGTGTTATTATAAAAGAGCCACAAGGTTTAGAAAATTAAAAAGTTTTAAAGTGCCAGGCTTGGTGGCTCCGCCTGTAATCCCGCGCCTTTGGGAGGCTGAGGTGAGTGGATTGCCTGAGCCCACGGGTTCGAGACCCGCCTGGGGAGCGAGAGTTCATCTCTACAATAAATCAAAAAATCAGCTGGGTGTGGTAGCACGTGCCTGTAATTCAGGCTACTTGGAAGGCTGAGGCGATCAGGTCGAGGCTGCGGTGGCTGGGAGCGGCCACTGCACTCCAGTCTGGGTGACAGAGTGAGACTCCAACTCAAAAAAAAAAAAAAAAAAGTTTTAAAGTAACAATCTTATCTTAAGCTAAGTTTAGTGTATAACTGAAGAAAAAACCTTTTTATAAATTGAATGTAGCATGCATGTACAGTGTCTATAAAGTCTACAGTAGTGTACAGTAAAGTCCTAGGTCTTCACATGTACTCACTCACTGACTCTTCCAGAGTAACTTCCTCTCATGGAAGTTGCCCTAAACAGGTGTACTTGCTAAAAAATCTTTTTTTACCATATTTTCTTACTGTACCCTTTCTATGTCTGTGTAAGTGTACTCTATGATGCTTGCACAATGATACCTAACAATGCATTTCTCAGAAAGTATCCCTGTCATTAAGCAGCATACGGCTATATATATGCGTACAGGCATGTTAAAACCAATCAACTGTACACTTTAAATATGTGCAGTTTAACATACTACAATTATACCTGAGTACAACTGAAAAAATAAGTCAACTCAAGGGACTAGAATAAAACATTCTGAAAAGGAGAGCCCCGCTGCCCCCAGTGGCCCTGAATTTTCATGGCTATCAACCCAACTTCTAATTTTAGAAAAGGAAAAAGAAAAAATGTGAGATATCACTTTAGAAAGGTGTTGAAACGACATTAAACACTGAGATTTTACCATAATAAATTTAATGAATAATTTCAGATCCATCTTGTCAAGTATTTTTAAAAATATTTCACAACAGCAAGTACAGAGAAAATTAATGCTGAGTAAATAATTTTAATGCATATATCCTATTATGTTCCAATGAGGGGATTTTAAATTTTTTATTTTATTTTTGTAACAGAAGCTTTCCAAGTCTTCTTAAAGGAACTTTATACCATTACATATGTTTAAAACATAATGTAAAGAGAATAAATCTGTTTTGAACAATTATATGATAAAGTTCCCCCAAGGTACAGACTTGTTCACCCGTCCTCGGGTTGGTTCCCGGGTCTGTTTCTCTTTTTGCTGAGGCCTTGCACAAGTCATGATGCTGCTCAGCGCCCGTTTCCACATTTGTAACACAGAGATACTGATCCCTCGCCCCCGGGACAATCCAATGCATGGCACACATTATAGAGTGAACATGGATTTCCTTCCTATACAGTGGTGGCTGATCATTATTAGGTGTTATGCTCAATCGGCCCGAAAACTGTTACCTCCCAAAAGAATACTTGAAGGGAGAAACAACAACGCTCATTCTCTTCATTCAAGTCTGAATGGTGTTTGTACAATGAACTGGATACCGCTGGATCATAAAACGTTCTTGAAATCACCCCACCTTTCATTTCTCACCTGCCAGACAGGCGAACCGCAGCTTGATGAAATATGAAGTGAGTCCTCTTTTATAGCTGGGCATTCATCTTCAGACTCCATGGCACACGAGTCCCTCCAAGTTATTTTATTATTTCCAAGAAACTGTAACTGAGCCTTTTTATAAACCTTCTGTTGTCGTAAGAGGGATCACACATAAAGCATGTCAAGCCAATCTGAGGAAGGCATCCTTCATCTGGTTTACTGTTTCCTTGAGACAGCTGCTCTCCGAGCCTGGTCGGCTGACAGCTTTGATGGGATTATTGAGCACCGCTTTTCTTACCAAGAGAAACCTAGAAACTGAGGTAGGCCCTCCCTTGGTCAGCTCAGCTAGAGGTCTGCTGCTGGGGGTCGAGTGGGGCCGGCACACACCCGGCTTCCCCAGCTATTCCTGGGCACAGGCAAAGTGCTGAGCTTGGGGTAGATGCCTAACCACTGAGGCAGCTTCGAAGGTTTCAGCCACCCTTCCCTCTCTCTCCCTCCCCTTCCTGAGGTTCTAGACTAGTCCCGATTTCGTGTGCAACATCAAGGCCACCAGGCACCTTTCCTTTTCTCCTGTTCCAACGAGGAAGACCTGGCTTCAGCTTACCTCCCTGTGACTCAGTTTCTCGATCTTTAAAATGGGAACAGAAACAAATGCAAGGGCGATGATGAAAAAAAAAAAAAAAAAAAGGATCAAATCAGACGGTAGCGGTAAACAGGCTTTGCGAATTACCCCGAGGCGAGTTGTCACTGTCATTACTATTCCTCCTTTGCGTCTGGGAGACGCACACCCTCCTCCCTCCCCCGCCCCTGGGCCCTGAGGCTTGCAGATAAACAGTAAATGTTTGCCGACTGAAATCCCTGCGGAAGCGAGCCGGCTCAGCCTGGTCACCCTGCAGAAATCACTTCCCAAGTTGCGGAGCGCCAGCCTCCCCCCAAGGCACCTCCCGCTTCCTAAATGGATGTCTCCGAATCCCCCAAAAGAGCTCAAAAATAGTTTCAGCCTCATTAATTCTGGAAACAAACAAATGCAGAGAGCTAAGGAAGATGACGACCCGAATTAAAGACAAGGCCCCGAGGTGCCCGGAGAGCGGGACCTCAGAGACCCCACAGCCCAGCGCAGAGGCAGGCCTGCGGGGGGAGGGTGCGAGGGGCGGGGCCGAGACGGGCGGGGCGGGGGCGGGGCCACCGGGCGGGGCCTGAGGGTGGGGGCGGGGCCCACAGAATGGGGACCGGACGGGGAGAGGGCCTGAAGGAGGCGGGCCCACCCCGTGGGGGCCGGGCAAGAGCGGGACCCACAGCTTGGGGACGGGGACTGGACGGGGCCGAAAATGCGAAGGGACCGGGGTCCACGGGAATCGGGGGTGGAGGGAATGGGGTGGGGCCTGGAAGGCAGAGGGCGTGGGGGGGGCGGGGGGACACGGCAGGCCGGGTCACCGTTTGAACACTGAGGGTGGGGGCAAAGGGGATGGGGAGGGGTTGTGGGCGGCGGGCACGGGCAGCAGGGCACCCCGGTGTTCCTTCTGGCCCTGTGGGTGGCAGGCTGAGAGAGGAAGAACCCAGGGTGGGGCGTCGGGGCAGCGAGGGCGGCCAGCTTTGTCCTAGGTGGAGCCTAGGTGGGCACCACGGGCTTGAGGGAGGTCCTGCCTTGTCAAAATAAGGGACTCCAAGAGGAAGACGAGAGAAGCCCCAGAATATTCGGGAGGCCCTGGCTCCCTCTCAGCACCCTGGAGTCTTTCCAAAGAGATACTCACATCCCCTCCAAGGAGATGAAACGCACTCCCCCAAACTGCCTGGGGCTCTGGGTTCCCGTTTCAGGATTCACAGTGTGGCCCTAGGGGCTGTCCCCCTCACTGTCTCCCTTCCCTCCTTCAATCCTGCAGGCAGGCAGTGGTTGGCACCTGGGCAGGAGAAGCTGGACACCTGCTGGGAGGGGATGCAGTAAGGGCAACCTGCCTCAATCCTTTGGTTTTAATGTGGCCAGGATAAAATAAATGTTTAGGTTATGGACGGTGGGGATGAGGTGTCTACTTCCAGCAAGGCCCCCAATTTTTCTTTCCAAGTAAGTTGTGCCTATTTTTTTATTTAAACCTGAAAGTTGCAAAACCCTTCAAGGATCTACATTGAAGACCTAAGTTTATGTTTTAAGCCTGTGATCACAAGAAGGGGGGTGTGTGCTCTGATGTCAGTAGGGTTGTGGCATGTCCACAGGGCCCTGGTTTCTTTACTTTTGAGAAGAGGGAGGGGCCAGGAGTGGGCACATGGGCATCCACTATGTTATTTTCTATGAGCAGACATGATGCACTCCAGGTGCAAATGGAAAGTTTCTCTTTTTTGAGTTGGAGTCTCACTCCATCGCCCAAACTGGAGTGCAGTGGCACGCTCCCAGCCACTGCAGCTTCGACCTGCTGGGCTCTGGCGATCCTTCCACCTCAACCTTCTAAGTAGCTGGAACTACAGGTGTGCACTACCATGCCCAGCTAATTTTTTTATTTGTTGTAGAGGTGAGGTCTCACCAAGTTGCTTGGGCGGGTCTCGAACCCACGGGCTCAGGCAATCCATTCGCCTCATCCTCCCAAAGTGCTGGGATTACAGGCTGAGCCACTGAACCTGGCTGCTAATGCAAATTTCATCTATCAGCCTCTTGCTCTGCTCTCTGCTGTGACAATGGGTGAGTCCAGAGAAGCAGCTCCTTCTACCTAGGTCCCAGAATTGGAAGACAACCACAGCCACAAGCATCTAACACCAGGAAAAATAAACATTTGTTGTGGCAAGCCTCCGAAATGTGGTGTTTGTTATTGCAACAAATCTGACTAATACAGCCTTCAAATTAAAAACAGAAAAAGGCCAGACGTGATGGCCCACACTTGTAATCTCAGTACGTTGGGAGGCTGAGTTGGGAGGATTGCTTGAGCCCAGGTTTCAAGACCAGCCTGAACAACAAAGACAAACCTCATCTCTACAAAAAAACTTCAAAAATAGTTGGACGTAATACCACACTACTCAGGAGGCTGAGCAGAAGGATCACCTGAGCCTAGGAGGTTGAGGCTGTGGTGAGGCGTGATTGTGTTACTGTACTCCAGTCTGGGAAACAGAGTGAGACCCTGACTCAAAAATAAATAAATAAATACAGAAACAGCAGGAAGAGGCATGGATGTGAAACAATGTCTGAGCAAACCAATGATGTCTTTTATGCACTGTAGCTAAACAGACTTCTTGCAGAAAGGGAGGAGGGAAGAAGAAAAGAGATAGACACAGATTTTAGAATCAGGAGAATAAAAGGCACCTCCACTCGCCCCTTTGTGAATCTGGAGATCATCTCATTGTTCTGAGATCTGTTTCCTTGTCTCTTGAGAGGATCTGAGGAGATTATATATATATAGTGCCAGCACATACCAGCCCTGCAAGACAAGTTAACCTCCCCTTCCCTCCACCTCATTCCAGATTCTACTGCTGCCAGCTGGGCATGAGCTAGGTTGTGCTGACACAGAGCAGGTGAGGCCCTGCCTGATCCTCCACAATCCAGTGTCTTGGGAGATGGGGTACACTGTACAAGGTGTCATGCTACACATAGGAGAGCCCATGTACTTCAAAAGCATCTGAGCAAGCAAGGCCAATGCCACCCTGGGGATGACCCCAAGAGTATGCCCTGAGTTTGAAATACCCAGTCCCTTGGAATACCCCATCCAGTAAGAACCCACGCATGCTCCATATGGACCAAGAGCCCAGCTCTGCCTTCCAGCAAATTCCCTGAAATAGAGTTCCACAAGCAGTTCTGGAAAGCGAAGTGAGACCCATAGAGGGGCTTGGATTCAAAACCCCTCTAGTGGGTTCTGCTTTGGAATGCAAAATAAGGAAACCCTTATGTTTCAGAAGCCCCCTCTCTCGTGATCAAGCTCAGAGTTTGGGGTTTGGGGTGCACATACGTTTACCATGGGCTCTTGTCTACTTAAGATCTATGCTTCCCTCCTACTGTGTGGACTTGTGTTGTCCATCCAGACACAACATCGCCCAACATCCCCTGCGGGTGGGTGTGGCCATGTGGTCATATGACAGAGTTCTAGCCAATGGAATAAGAGGACCAGGCCCCTGTAAACCTCCCCCTGGGATCTCCTCTCTCTGTCCATTGTCAGGTAGATGTAGATGCCCATGGCAAACTTGGAACCAGATGGTGACATTAGCAGAGAATCGGGCGCCTGAACCAACCACCCCCACTTCACCTCCAATTCAAAGTTAAATGAGAAAGAAAAACATTTCTTCTGTGTTTGGCCCCAGAGACTGTGAGGTTTACCTGTTAGAGCCTCTAGTGTTACCTTAACTAACTCAGCTCTCAATGTCCTTGGCCCAGGACTGGGCTTTTCTGGTCTTGTCCTCAAGAAGTTCCTGGTCTAATGTGAACAGCAGTCAGTTGTTCAAGGACAACAGCGTACAGCTGAAGAAGATGACGTTAGCCTCTTACGGGATGACGGAGAGTTCACCAGAGAACAAAAACAAGAGGAAAGCATGACAGATGAGGGGAACAGCATATGTCAAGTGTTGCAGGCTGGACTGTGTCCCTCAAAATTTCATGTGTTGAAATCCTAACCTCTAGTACCTCAGCATGTGACCTTGTTTGCAGATGTAATAAGTCAAGATGAGGTCATGCAGGTACATCCTCATCACAGATGTCCTTATAGAAAGGGGAAGTTTGGATACAGAGATGCGCACGCAAGGAGGATGCTATGTGAAGAGACCCAGGGAGAAGACAGCCATCTATAAGCCAAGGAGAGAGGCCTGAAACAGACCCTCCCAGCCCTCAGAAGGAAGTAGCCGGGCTGACATTTTGATCCTGAACTTGAGAAATAAATTTCTGTTGCTGAAGCCATTTAACCTGTGAGATAGTGTTATGATGGCCCTAGGAAAAGAGTACACTAAGTCACAGAGATCTGAAGCTACATGGAGAGGAGCGGGGTGCAGAGGTGGAAGCTGGAGACAATCTGTAGTAAAGTAGAGGGCAAGCATGGTCACAGATGAGGCAAGGGAGGAAGGGACGTGGGTGCCATGTTCAGGAGTTGGAGGTTTGTCTCTGGTCAAGCCAGGAGGGAAGGTGATTGGTTTGAGCTTTAGAAAACCCACTGGGCTTCAGAGTGAAGGAGGCTGCTATGACCATCTAAGGAAGAGATGGAGAAAAGAGGGCAGCCCAAGGTATTTGGACAGTTTAATCAACAGGACTTCATAGCAGTCAGTGAGGGCTTAAGGCGATACCCACCCAGGCTTCTGTTACAGTTTGCATTCAAAGCCCATGTTTACCATGATCAATTAGAGAAAACCCAGCACAGGCCGGCTGCTCCCCCAGCGTGGCCCAAACAAGGCAACCATTTCCTTGGAGATTCACTACTGTCTAGTTCCAGCCCTCTCCAGCACACTGAAATCTAATTTTCATTCATTCCGGTGATATTTATCGAGAGCTGGCTGTGCACCAGATATTGAGTTTCTGGGCAGAGTGAAATGGTTCCCTCTCTCTTGGAGGTGACCTGGCGTGAACCAAGTTCAAAGAAACTGATGACTGAAACCACAATGCCAATTTAGTGACTGGCCCTGAGAGACACAGTCGTCAGGCTTGCAGAGTGACAGACCAGCACCCTCTGTCCCTCAGGCAGGTTCCCAGGACAGCCAGATGAATATCTCCCAGCTGCTTCAGAGGGACAGACCATCTTTCAAACTGCACTTTCTTGTCCAACAGGCAGACCGCTAAACAATGACTCTGGCGCTCCCAAATTCACCCATTTAGCCTGGAATCAGACCAAAGAGTGTGAGGTGAACGTGGGTGGAGGCTCTGGGCTTAGGCAGCCTGAAGCGTTCTCTCCCACACCAGGGCTCAGCCCTGGCGAGAAAACCTTGTTGCTTTGGCCAAGAGGCTTCTTGCCTGGCACCAGCTAAATGGCTCTGCCCACAGCTATCTCTAAGCCCAGGCTCACCAGCCTGCAGCTCTGTACGTGGGCTTCCTCCAAACAGGGTATGATTCAACTGGCCGGATCTCCATGAACTGAAATTATAAACCAAAGCCCGGCTGCCTCCCGGCAGCTGTCCCCAGATCCCAGAGCTCAAGTGTTCTGGGTTTTTCCAAATCTTCCAGTCTCTTGCTCATGGACCCCGGATCCCATAAAAGGCAAATCCCAGCCAGGGCAGAGATGTAACTTTTCTGGGCAGCCACATTTCCAGAGGCTGATTTACAGTCAAGCTAATGATGGCCCAGTGTCAGGACACCTTGCTTGTTTGGTCCTCTAAGATGCTGAAAGCCGCAGAGTGTTCTAGGTCTGGAGGGAAGCCAGGCTGAAATCAGCAAGCATATCTGCCAGGCACCAGCTGGGTTCAGGGTACCCCAAAGGTGGAGACGGCTGGCGATTGGGGGGAAGAAAAAGAAAGAGACTAGACTCCAGTCTAGTGCAGAAGCGATGTGATGTGTGTTATTGGGAATTACAGCAGGTCTTTTATACACAAAGTCAGACGTGGGAGGGGCGTTCCCCACCCACCAGAAACCTTAATCCATGAAAACTTAATCAATGATTGCCTTTAAACCCTTTTCATGTAATAATCTTAAAATCCCATAACAAAGGATAACCTAATCCGTGACTGACATATTCTATAAACCTTTTTCATCCTAAGCTGATTGATTTATGCCAAGTTAAACAATTCTATAGAAGCTTAAGTATTTACTTTACAAACAAAAGTGGCCCATCCCAGAATGTTTGGGATGTAGCCCAGTCCAAAGTTCACAGTGGCTACCTGCAAGTAACCCAGCCGCATTCTTTCAACAAAATGGCTGTCTTCTAAAACTGTATTCTACAATTTACACCTTCAATAAATCCTAAGATCATGACCCAGAAGCCTGTGACCAATACTAAGGCTCTTAGATGTGACACGAGTTTGAATTATAAGTTGTGTGAAAGCCAAAACTGCAGTTTGTGGAAGAATGGGAGCAATGAGCTTCTAAAGTTAGCTTGTGTTCATCCTGATCTCAGAGTTTCTATGTTTTGAGCTCACAGGAGCTTAATCTGGTTAGTGCTGAGTAGAAAGGGGGAGGAAATGGGGTAAAATAGCTCCCGAACGCATCCTAATGGTCTCGGGGTCAACGGCCCTTCCTGATCCCTAACGCTCAGTGGGCCTCCATGGCTGGCTCCCAACACATATCTAGTAAATTGCCTAAAAGGATTGCAGAAGAAAGGGACCTTAATGTCCAGGGCTTCTATAGTGTGTGGTGATTTCTTTTCTCATTAAATAAACATTCACTTTCATGCCTAAGCTTCTATTGTATTTATATATTGTTTTTCTCAAAGGGAATACCTCCAGCTGTCTAAGCTTCAGGCTTCGCAAAGCTTGGATCTGCTCCGGCTGGTTTTCTTTGAGTCCTCATTCCAGTAGGGTGCTGGAGCAGTGGGGAATAGGGGAAGTGCCCTTCTAAGACAGGCGCCCTGTGTCTCCAAGACGCTATACAGGAGAGGGGTTGACATGACCAGCCGGAGAGTCCAGGAGCCTTCAGCACGTAGTCTTCAGCATGTAACAGAATACTGGATCTACACTCTTCCCCCACCAGGAAGAACCCCCCACTGCCCCTCCGGCCCTCCTCAAGGAGACCACTGCCATTGGCACCATCCACTTGGCAGGTGTGGTCGTGTTTTCTCCTCATTTCATTGAAAGGAGAAACTTTCATCTTTTAATAACACATGTCTTCGTGCTCCTTTCCAGGGCCATTTTTTAGGCATTAATTAAAAAAAAAAAACTTTGAAAATTGCTTTGAAAGTTGAATCACGAATTTTTGTGCCTCCCCCTCAAAATCAAAACACTGTATTTTTGCAAACGACAGAAACATCAGATGTCTCCCCTCAGTCATCCGTCTGTCTGACTGACACATTTTAGGGACAGACGGTTGCGGGGCTTAATTTATGCCTTTGTGTATTTGAATGAGTTTCGTGCAATCGTTCAGATCTGAGAGTTGCCACATAGCTGTATTTGCATCTCTCATTAGACTGACTGTTTGCTGTCTCTTTACCAAGGAGATTTTCAACCCCTCCTGCCCCCAGCCCTGAGCTTTGTTTTGTGTCTATTGGTTCCCTCCCCATCCCGCCCCCGCATAAGCTGGGCTCCATATGGGACTGCTTCAGGTGCCAACTCCTCCATTCAGGATAGAGTCTGGCACATAGGGACATGTGCAGGGGGTACTATAGCCAGGACCCCGTTGCCACATGAACAGGTGGCAGGGCTCTGGACGTTGCAAGCTTCACCTCCCCCTTCCTGGATCTGCTTCTTCCTGCTCCCTGCCCTCACCCCCGTCAGAGTCCCTGACCCTTTGCCTCCTGCAGTGTATAATGTCTACCCCTCCCTTTGCAAGAGTAGCCACCTCTGTGAGCAGCAGTCACAGGAACAAATACATGATTCATAGAATACTCTTGGCCTGGGAGTGGGCACCCAGGGAGGGGAGCATGAAGCCCACAGAAGCACTTTGGTTCAGGGAACATTCTTTCATTGATGCACATCTGTGCTGTCTGGAAATGCATTAAAGAGAATTAGATGTGCTGCTGTTTCTAAAATAGCTTTTGAATGTGCAAAGTGCCCAGGGAGGACAGGGAATGGCAGTAAGGCTGACGAGGCACTGGGCGGCTGGGGCTTCATTCCAGCTTTGTCCTTGAAGCACAAATCAGGTGTCTTGTAGTGGTCCTCCTGGGTTCTTGGGGAGGAGACAAGCCTGTCACAGCAAGAGCAGGGCCACCGAGCCCTTCAAGGGCCAGCACTCTGCTCTGTCACCAAGCAAAGAGAAGATTCTCTCAGCTCTGTGGTCATTTCAGAAACCAGAACAGTTCTGTCATCCCAACCTCCAGAAGAGATCCCCTCCAGCCTTCACAAGAGCCCACTCTCTGTGAGAATGTCAGAGTAAATGTCTTTGGCAGTGGACATTCATAGAGAACATTAGTGAATGTTCCGAGGAGGAAACCAAAACCAAGTAAGGAGAAGGGACCAAGATCTAACAGTAAGACAGAAGAAGAGTAGGGCGTAGCCTGTGTCTACCTGACTCCCAAGCCAGTGCTCTTTCCACCCTGTGATTCTAGCCCTCTTTGGGGCACCCTTCAAGGGGCACCCCACGTCCTGGCTCCATCTCTGCTCTGCCACTTACCATCCAGGGAGACTTGGGCAAGTCACCATGCCTGGGAAGCAGGGAAATTGACCCCCTCCTGACTCGGAAACCCCCAGGGGGTAACCCACCAACTTCTGATCTGCTCATCTCTGTGTACTGTAGGATATTCAGAGAGACTACTTGTCCAGGAAACCAGACCTCTCAGCTGCCACCCAGGCAAACACTAAATCAAGAAGTCCCGGGCTTGAGCCCAAGGCTTATGTGTCAGTTATGACTTCTAGTGGTAAATAACAGAAAACCCAACACAATTTGGCCTTAAAAAAAAGGGGGAACTTGGCCAGGCTCGGTGGCTCAGCCTGTAATCCCAGCACTTTGGGAGGCGGAGGCGAGTGGATTGCCTGAGCCTGAGGCTTCGAGACCAGCCCGGGCAAATTGGCGAGACCTCGGCTCTACAGTAAATCAAAAATTAGCTGGGCGTGGTAGCACGCGCCTGTAGTTCTGGTTATTTGGAAGGCTGAGGCAGAAGGATCGCTGGAGCCCAGCAGGTCGAGGCTGCGGTGGGCTGAGGCGGAAGGATCGCTGGAGCCCAGCAGGTCGAGGCTGCGGCGGCCGGGAGCATGCCGCTGCACTCCAGTCTGGGCGACAGAGTGAGACTCCAACTCAAAAAAAAAAAAAAAAAAGAGGGAACTTATTAGTGCTTGTGAGAGGTTGTTTCAGACATAACTGTATCCAGGCACAGAAGCAATGCTGTCAAGACTCTGTTTCCGCAGCCCTGGGTTCAACCTTCCTTCTGCTGGCCTTGTTCTTGGCATGCCAGCTCTTCGTGGTGCCTTCTCAGTCCTGTCTTGCTACCCTAGTGGAAGACAGTCCCTCTTATCCAAGGGCTTGGCCCTGAAACAGTCACTGTGATCAGGAAGATGAATTAAATGATGAGCTTTGGAATGAGGGTGTCAATACTACTCAATTCACATAAAGTGGAGGTGGGGTATGGTTCTTAAAGAAAATCCAGAGTCATCAGAAGGACAGGGACAGTCTGCTGGGAAGAAAAAACAACAGGCATCCAACATGGAGGGCCCTCACATCATTCCGTACTGTTTAGACACACCGAGGTAATTGCTTCTGGTTTCAGGGTTGTTCTTCCAGGAGACAGATGAGGAGAACCAGCATTTGAACTGAGCCATCAAGAGTAAGTCCAAGCTTGTCAAACAGGCAAGGAAGGTAGAGTACTCCGGGAAGAGGGAACATCATAAGCAAAGCACCGAAGTGTGCAATACAAGACACGTGCATCACCCATGAACCTCATCCTTTTTTTTTTTTGAGGCAGTCTTGCTCTGTCACCTAGGCTGGAGTACAGCAGCTCAATCATAGCTCACTACAGCCTTGAACTTCTAGGCTCAAGCAGTCCTCCCATCTCAGTCTTTCCAGTAGCTGGGACTAGAGGTGCATGCCACTATGCCTGGTTAATTTTTTTTTTTTTGAGACAAGATCTCTCTATGTTGCCTAGGCTGCTCTAGAGCACCTGATTTCAAGCAATCCTCCTGCCTCGGTCTCCCAAAGTGCTGGGATTACAGGTGTGAGCCACTGTGCCTGAACGTCATCCTTGAAGGGTGCCCCAAAGAGGGCTAGAGTCACAGGGTGGAAAGAGCACGGACTTGGGAGTCAGGTAGACACAGGCTACGCCCTACTCTTCTGTCTTACTGTTAGATCTTGTTCCCTTCTCCTTGCTTGGTCTTAGTTTCCTCCTTGGAACATTCTCTAACATTCTCTATGAGTGTCCACTGCCAGAAACATTTACTCTGACATTCTCCCAGTGTCTACCCGCTTTCCTCACACACACCTCCATAGCCATCACCCCTTCCTTGCCTCTCCCAGCCCGACTCTGAATGGCAGAGAACTACGTTTCCCAGCCTCACCTGACCTCAGGCCAAGTCAGTAGGAGGCCCTGGTACAAACCTAGAGGGAGACTCCACATCACTAATCTTCCCGGAAATGGAAATCAACACCCCTATGAGATAGCACCTCCCACCTACTAGGAGGGCCACTACCAAAAAAAACCAAAAAAAAACAGAAAATAGCAAGTGTTGGCAAAGATATGGAGACATTGGAACCCTTGTGCACTGCTAGTGGGAGTGTAAAATGGTGCCATCACTGTGGGAAACAGTACAGTGTTTCCTCAAAAAATTTAAAATAGAGTTACCATATGATCCAGCAATTCCTCTTCTGGGTAATACCCAAAAGAATTGAAAACAGTATCTCAAAAATATTTCTGAACACCCATGTTCATAGCAGCACTATTCACAATGGCTAAAAGGTAGAAACATCCAACTGTCTATCGATAGATGAATGAATAACAAAATGTGATCTTATCCATACAATGGAATATTTTGCAGCCTTAAGAAGAAAGGAAGCCAGATATGGTGACACACACCTGTGATCCCAGTTACTCAGGACGCTGAAGCTGGGGGATCCCTTGAGCCCAGGAGTTCCAGGCCAGCCTGGGGCAACATTGCAAGACTCCATCTCTTTAAAAAAAAGGAAGGAAATTCTGAAGCATGTTACAACATGGATGAACCTAGAAGATATTATGCTAAGTTAAATAAGCCAGTCATGAAAGGACAAATACTGTATGATTCCACTTATAAAGGACCAGGATCAGTCAAATTCATAGAAACAGAATGGTGGTTTATAGAGGCTGGAGGCAGGGGAATCAGGAGTTGTTGTTTAAAGGAGATGGAATTTCAGTTTGCCAGATGAAAAAGTTCTGGAGATGGATTGTGGTAATGATTGCACAATGTGAATATGCTTAACACTACTGAACTGTGCACTTAAACATCAGGCAGATGGTAAACTTTATGTGTATTTTATTTTATTTTTCTTTTCTTTTTATTTTTTATTTTTGAAGACAGTCTATGTTTTCCCGGTTGGACTCAAACTGCTGGGGTCAGATGATCCTCCCACCTGGGCCTCCCAAGTAGCTGGCACTACAGGCGTGTGCCGCTGTGCCTGGCTTGTTATGTGTATGTTAGCATCACTTTATTTATTTATTTATTTTTGAGTTGGAGTCTCACTCCATCACCCAGGTTGGAGTGCCATGGCACACTCACGGCCACCCCAGCGTCAACCTGCTGGACTCTGGTGATCCTTCCGCCTCAGCCTTCCAAGTAGCCAGAACTAGAAGAGGTTTCACCAAGTTGCCCCAGGCGGGCTCAGGCAATCCACTTGTCTCAACTTCCCAAAGTGCTGGGATTACAGGCTGAGCCACCAAGCCCGGCCAGCATCGTTTTAAATAAAAGACTGGAGGATGAGACCAAAGGAGAAGCCAGGGCTTTTCCCCTCCTCCCTCTCACCCTGGGCGGAGTCTCTGGCAGGAGCTCCTCCCTGGCCCCAGTCCCTACTCCACGGTCCCTCCCTCTGCAGTCCCAGCTCCCGTGGTCAGCCCTTGCCATGGCTCCTCCTCCCACCCAATGGCCCAGACCCTTGACTCCAGTAAATCCGCTTCATATCTTGACCTTGCCAATTATGGGCGCGTTGCTAATCTCTGGGTTGCCTCATTTTACCCTTTTGGCTTTTCACTCTCTACTCTACCTGTGTAACCAACAAGCTTACTCTGTTTGAAACACCTGAGTGGTTTCTCTTCCCTAACCGGGCTTTGTCTATCACACCCCTTACCGCTCAGCTCTCCGACAACAGCCGACCTCAGCCCAGCCGGTTTGGGCAAAGGGCTCCCGGCAGCAGCCCTCAGCGATCACTGCCTGGCTGGGGAGCATGAGCGGAAGCCTGGAGGCTTGGCTGCCTCTGAGGCAATCTGCTCAACTAAGAGCCAAGCTGCCATCCTCACCCAAACCCAGAACAGCCTGGCAGGTGGCTCAGCTTCCCCGGCAGGTGGGAGACACTCCACAGGTGCAAAGGAGGAATCAAAGAGAATCCACAAGCACGCTTCAAATGGCGTGGTTCTGTAAGTAGCTGTCGCATTTCATTATTTATACCTGCCGCAGTAGATGCTCCCCGAGCCTGGGTTGGGCCCTCACCCGACCTGGTTTGGGGACTCCCTGGAAGGTTGTCCCTGACCCTTCAGCTTCTACTGCATTTCCTCAGATGCCTCTTGCCATCAGCTCGTCTTCTTCCTGCCTCCAGAACCCCCCAGGCTGCCCCCATACCACCCCTGGGGATGCCCTTACCTGAAGTTTGGAAAAAGAAAAAAAAAATTTGCTCCATCCCACAGGTGGGCCAATACCCAGCCTGATGCTTTTGATCGATAGCCTCCCAGACATAGGTAGGCAGTCCAGGAAGTTGCCAGCACATTGACCCAAACTCAGAGACAGAGGGGCAAAGGGGAGGGGCCCCTAAAATTACCACTGCCAAACACTTGCTCCATATAGTTAGGTTCAAGGCACAGAGAGGGGAGGCGATGGTCCAAGGTCACACAGCCAGTGGTTGGGAAGGGCAGGGCAGGTATGCTGGGGACTGATGTCAGGTTTGTGTTCACTGGATCATGTGGGCAGACCAGGGAGAGCCACCCAACCTCCATGCACTGTCCTCCCTCCCTTCAGGGGCCTCCCATGTTGACCCAGGCTCCCACCTTCTGCTGTTCTCTCCTGGGTGCAACAGACGCTGCTCCCTGGGTCCCTTCCACATCCAGGCCAGTCTGATCTTGGCGTGTTCCATTCCTTCCCATCCTGGCCAGCTTATGAGTTGCAAGCAACAGAAATTGGTCTGGTTAATTAGATCAGAGAAGAGAATTCATGGGAAAGGTATTGGAGAGTTCACACACTTGAATTTGGGGAAGGTATGGCTACCCCTGAGACAACACTGTCCATGTGGTCACCACCACCAGGTGCTCCGAGCCAGAGCAGAGTCTCTGAGTCCCCATTTGGCCACCTGTGGCTTCAGAGGGCCAGTTGGCCCCTAGGAAACCTCTGGTCATTCCAGGAGTAGGAGCTCTCTGTGGTGCTCAGTGAGGGCAGAGCCAGGAAATGAGCCACCCTGAGCACCACCTGCTATTAGGGCTGAGTCCTCTTGGTGCCAAAGACCCAAACTCAGCAGGTGTCTGAACCTCACTGGTCCCCAAGGAAAGCCCACCCCTGGTCATGTTCTCTTCCCACCCCGAGGAGACCCAAGAGAAACCCTTGTTTCTGCCTTCTGCCATGTGAGGACACCATGAGAATACAATGTGTCTACGAACCAGGAAGCAGATCCTTATCAGGCAACAACTCCGCCATTGTCTTGACCTTGGACTTTCAGCCTCCAGAGCTGTAAGCAATAAATGTTGTTTAGAAGTCACCTGGTCTGTGGCATTCAGTTATACCAGCGCCAGTGGACTAAGACACCAACCTACAGTTATGCATACTTACACATACTCGTAATCATCCTTGTACTCACATACACAGACCTACACAGACACACACTCACACATGCACATGCACATTTTCCCTTCCTCTGAGGGGCCTCTGGTGATGCCACCAGACTGGATCAGTCTTTCCTCCCAGAAGGTGGAGAGTTTGACATCTCAGAGGATGACTTAGTGTTAGCACTCCCTCTGCAGCCTCCAGGGTCTGTGTCTGCTGCAGGAAGAAGAATAGTATATCCAACTGCCCTGTCCCCTGTAGGGGCTGTTGACTACTGGATGATTCTCACTGTCATACCTGAAGAAGACACAGGGCCATCCCCACACCCAGATTCCTAAAAAGCCCAAGTGGTCATGAAATCTGTCCCACTCATGGTAGGTCTGTGAAATACCAAGGGATCGGAAGCCAGGTCCTGCAGTGATGCTGCTCCCGACACCCCTGACACCCTAATCATCTAATCACATGTTAGAGACATGACATGGTGTCGCCCTCCAGCCCTGAACAGCACTGGGAGGATTTCTGATTGCCCCTACCCACTGTCACTGGCTTGTGGGGGTTGCTCTCAGAGCTTGGGCAGACCTGTATCTCTCCTGGCTCCCCAAACCTGCCTGCTGCATTCTGGTCATTGATCCTGGGGGGTGGGTGGCACGGCTGGAGAGTCTCTTTTTTTCCCCCAAATGGTGAGTCTAACATTGAGAATTCAGGAACCACTCCACTGTGCAACAAAATCCTGACTTGTTCAGCAATTCTTGCTTCCAGGCAGTTCCTATAAGGAACGAAACCACCATGTCCAAATGTCCATACTTAGCTCAACTCTTACTGATGGGTGGTCCACGGTGATCCATTTCCCTTTCTTGCTCTTTAATAAATGAAGCCCAGCTGGAAACTCCTTTGGGTAGAGAGACTATCCACCTCAGAAACAGAAGTGCTGGCCTCCAGGCCAAGAGGACCCCCAGTATGGGATCTTGCAGACTTTCATTCACTAGTGCTTCTGTGCTATGAGCCTTCTTCACGTGAGGACTCAGGACGACCTCAAGCCCTTTCTCCTGCTCCTGGTAGACTATGCCCCGTGGATGATCCTTAAACCAAAAGCTACTCTCTTCCACTGTTACAGAGGAAATCACTGTAGCACACAGTCACATGCCTGAAGTCACAGCTGGTAGGTGTCAAAGCCAAACTCCAGCCTGGGTCTTCTGACTCTGAGGTCAGGAAAGTCATTGCTAACTTTAGTCTCAAAGTTCCCCCACAACAAACTCACCACAACTGGCACATACCAAGGTGATCTCAAGGAGAGGCCAATGATTTCTGCCATGAGCATCCTTTCTATATCAAGAAATGACTCCAAGTTCTTTAGAAATCGGGCACCTTGGCGAGACCTCATCTCTACAATAAATCAAAAAAATTAGCTGGGTGTGGTAGCCCGCACCTGTAGTTCCAGCTACTTGGAAGGCTGAGGCGGAAAGATCGCCAGAGTCCAGCAGGTCAAGGCTGCGGTGGACGGGAGCGGCCGCTGCACTCCAGTCTGGGCGACAGAGTGAGACTCCGACTCAAAAAAAATAAAAATAAAAATAAATAAAAAAGAAATGGGGCACCTCTTCAGGTAATGCTAAAAATTACTTTCCTGCCCTTAACTTCATGAAGCTTTTCGACTTCCTTGGTTTAATGAATTTATGTGAAAATCTGGTCCTCCAAATCTGTGCATCTTCTCAAAAATAGTAGTTCTGATCTCAGTGTGTTTTTCACAATGCCGTCCCTTTGACACTGGTGGTATTCTAAGCCTCATGAATTTCTTTAGTAACATAACACTCAACAGTCAGGTGGTACATGTGGCACCTACCACCAGGTCTGACACAAAATAAGAGATATTTCTTGGCTGACAAAATGAAATAAGGTGTGGTGTTCTCTTGGCTCTGCAATTATTGCAATGCAGTTCTGATGCTAACTTCCTAAAGTTTGCATCAGACTTCACCAGGTTTAAGGGCACAGTTCCCAGCAAGACTGCCTCACTTCAGTTGCCAGTTCAGAGGTCACCAGGCCACATACACTTCTAACCACTGGTCACAAATCTGGGTGGGGGTTATAACTCTTCTCAGGATCTATAATTTGCTCGAACGATTCACAGAATTCAGGTAAGTTCTATACTTCCAAATACAGTTTTATTATAAAGGATACAAATTGGGACCATCCAGACAAAGAGACACATAGGTCAAAGCCAGGGAGAGTCTTGAATGACCAGATGTCATGCTCTCTCCCCATCGAATCTGGCACATCTATGTGTTCAACAATCAGGAAGCTCCCCCAAGCCCCAGTGTCCAGAGTATTTTTTGGGGTTCCATCATAGACAAGATTCTTTGAATTGCTGGCCATGTTATTGAACTCAATCTCCAGACTCCCACCCCAACACACAGGTTGGGCTGATATCACCTGACTCAGAGCCCCAACCCTCTACTCACATGGTTGGACTTTGTGTCATGACCAGCCCTCATCCTGAATCATCTCATTAACATAAACTCACATATGGGCCTCATATGTGAAGAACACATACTCCTCTCACTTGGGAAATTCCAAGGATCTAGAAGCTTCCTACCAGGAGCCACAAAAATGACTTATTCTATAACAAATTATTAAGCAACAGCTCAGAATTGGGGTGATTATTCTAATAAGTGATGCAACTGAACACAATGCCTGAGTTCTAAAATTCTGGATGGTCAATTCTCTCAATATAATCCAAATTAATCCCATGTGGCCAATTCCAATGTGGCATTGCTTCCAAAGAAACATACCTACTGGATAAAAATTATTATGCTCATGGCTCGCAAATAATAATACACATTAATGCTTCTTAATAGACCTTTTCCTATCCTTTGGTATTTTGAATCCCTGATCCTGACAGCTGCCCAGATTCCTCATTTCACCCTTTATGCCCAACTCCACCAAGAATTCTGCCCTAAACTGGGACCTCATAGCTCTCGATGTTTCTTCTCTTTCCCCAAGAAACAAGCTGAGCTACCAAAGACTGTGCCTCCAACTCATGAATGAAGGAACTTCCCAAGCCTAACTCAGATTTAAGAAGATATTTGGCCCCATCTTCTCTGACATTCTCCCACCTAGTTAATAACAGCTACTTATGTTGCGCAGTGATCTGAGAGTCAAAGTGAGAAGATAGAGCATCTCATTGAATGTGAGCTTTACAAAGCCCCTGAATGATCCTTAAACCAAAAACTACTCTCTTCCACGACTACAGAGGAAATCATTGTAGCACACAGTGATTTGCCCGAAGTCACACAGCTGGTAGGTGTCAGAGCCAAACTCCAGCCTGGGTCTTCTGACCCTGAGACCAGGAAATTTCCCAAAGACCGTGTTGAGAATTCATGTGTAAAACCCTGGCCCAGAAAGAAGCCTTACTTATTCAAGTTAAAGCAGCCATAGTTACATATTCCGCATATTTTTTTCAGTATGAATCTGAAAGTTTGAACCAAAGGGGCTTCTAATGAATGCTCAGTTAATGAGAACCAGATGCACCCTACTTTCCTACCCACACATTCCCTGAGCCCTCTGGGTCTTGGGAATAATTCATTTGAATTTCAGTTTCTAACTAATCCTGTTTCCTGAATTTCTAACCAATGCAAGTGCCTATAATTCAAAATGAAGGATCGCCTATGTGTCTGCCTGGTTAGATCGCAAACTACAACCGTCAGACAGGAGAAGACTTTTCTAGACATTCCAGATCATTATCTTTCACACTTTAACTTGAAAACAGAAACAGTGAAAGGGATCCTTTCTTATTTAGGGGCCTCCTCACAGAATTTCCCCTAGACGTTTTTTTACAACACTCTTTTGCCTTTGAAAGGGGTCAAACGCACAGCTTCTGTCTGGGAAGCCATGATGTGAAGGAAGAATAGCAAGTTCAAATCCAATCTCCACTGCTCACTGGGTAATTTTAGATGAGTTTCTGGACTTGCTGAGCTGTTTCTCTGCTCTCAGACTGGGGGCATGGAGAACTCCCTTGCTCAAGCCCACTCTTCAGGCTGCTGTGGAATCCCCCGCAGTCACACAGGTGAAGGGCCACCATGCAGCCTTTGGGTGCCCTTCGTTTCTCTTGCTTTTAAGAAGTCTCCCTTGGGGCAGATTCCATAGCCCCCGGGAGATCAGTTTGCTGTGTTCCTGAAGGCTTGGTATACAGTAAGGGCCCGACCCCTCCAAGCCAGCACACATGGGCTATTACTCCCACCAGCAACTCGCCAAGGCAGGCAGAGATAAATGTTCCATAACCCTCACTCCCCTCCTCTCTGCGGGGCAACAGGGCTGTGTGAAAGATTCCCAATCCCTCCAGTTTCCAGTGACCTTACAAGCCTCTGACACTCAACTTCCAAGGTGGGGAAAAGAAGTAAAGGATGTCCCCAGCTCCCCGCCTGATGCCAGGGATTCTAAGTGAAAGCGGAACTGCTCAGATGTCCAGCTGGGACCAATTTGGTGGAGTTACATGGAGTGTGAGAAACTAATCAGATCCATTCATTTTGAAAGCCAGTTTTGCGCAACTATGTCCATTTCTCCACCAAGGAATTTCACACCTTGATGCAAATGGGGAAATTGTAGGAAAGAGGAATTTTTTTTTTTTTTTTTGAGTTAGAGTCTCACTCTATCGCTCAGACTGGAGTGCAGTGGCTGCTCCCAGCCACTGCAGCCTCGACCTGCTGGGCTCCGGCAATCCTTCCGCCTCAGCCTTCCAAGTAACTGAAATTACAGGCATGCGCTACCACACCCGGCTGATTTTTTGATTTATTGTAGAGATGAGGGCTCGCTGCCCAGGCGGGTCTCGAACCCGCGGGCTCAGGCAATCCACTCACCTCAGCCTCCCAAAGGCGCAGGATTACAGGCTGAGCCACCAAGCCCGGCTAGGAAAGAGGAATTTAATGGTAATGTAGGTTTCCAACTTCTCCATGGCATAGATAAGACAATGACTCTCTGAGAGGCATAAAAGAAAGCCTCCTCCCCAAAAAGATGTCCCCAGCATAACAGTAAAACAAAAATAGCGCATCTCAGAAGGACCTTGTTCACAGGTGGTGTTCTAAAGGCTGCTCGGTGAGAATGAGACCTGGCAGCTGGAATTAAACATACATTACCTGGCATACAGTAGGTGCCTTATAAATGTTTGATGGCTGGATGAATGAGCAATTGAGGGAGCTATTGGTCCCACCCCAAACCAACATCTATTAAAGTCTTCCCATAACCATCAAGGTGAGGAAAGGTTGCTTATGGGAAAACGCAAGAACCAAATTTGCAAACCCTCCTGTTGGCCTCACAATAATCCATGCTCATCTGCGCCTAATAAAATATGGAAGCAATTTTACAGGAACATTTTGTGCTTTAGCGATTCATTTAACTATTTCCTCCAGGGGGCAAGTCGTATATTCTCCTCCAGATGTGTAGGGAGTTCCGTGAATAAATCTGCAAATATCACAATGAGTTGCTCCCCTCCCCCCAGGAGCCCGACTCCTGCTAATGAAAAAAGAAAAAAAACATGGAAGTAGAGACCAACGGGGCTTGCCCTGGCCTCCTCTGCTACTCACGGTTTCAGAGCCCAAAGCATCCCTGTGTCCGTCCCACTGCTGAAGGGACCTGAAATTGCTAGAGGAGTTGAGTGCTCACATCGCTTTCCTTAGAAAACTTAGCAGAGCCAAGTCCGCCCCCTCAGCTGGCAGGGCCTCAGAGAGACAGACAACTGTCCCCCTCATCAGCCCCTAGGCAGGGCACTTGGCTGCCACAGCTAATGCCCCTGTTCCCTCAGACACCACAGCTCCTTTATGGGGCTGCAACCGCCTATGAAAACTGTCCCCAAACTCCTTGCAGATTTAAGAACTGGTGAATAAAAATGAGTAACACCTGCCCCGAGCTGCCTATCACTCCATTCACGTCCTGATTTTCTGGGTCACCGATTTTTTTAATTAAACTTTTCATTTTGAGATGATTTTAGATTCACGAGCCGTTGTGAGAAATAATACAGAGAGATCTCATGTACTCTCCCGGGTTCCCCCCAATGGTAACATCTTGCGAAAGTATAGTACGATACTGGGTCACCAGTTTTGTAAAATGTAACATCCCATCCCGATGTCATAATGCTGGATAGGAATTTATTTTCGTCAAACCGAGACTCTTGACTCCCGCCCACCGACTCCAAAATCCGTTTGACATGTTTACCCGAAAGTTCCCATCCTGATAAAGGGCACTCACCACCCAAGCACCAGTCCCAGACTCAGGAGATATCCCTCTCTTCCCTGCATCCTCCCACCCAAACACAAACTATCAACGAGTCCCGCAGCTCCTAGCCAAAAAGTCCTGAATCCACCCACTTCTGGCGTCCTCTTCCACAACGGTCCTGGCACTACCCACTCTCCATGCTCTTCAACAGAAGTGGCTACAGAATTCGTGGGGTCCAGTGAAAAAGGAACATAAGGAACCCTTTTCTCAAAAATTATTAAGAATTTCAAGCACAGCACAGTGGCTTGAGCCTAGGAGTTTGAGACCAGCCTGGGCAACATAGCAAGACCCCTTCTCTAAAGAAAACAAAAACATAAAGTCACCCAGACACAGTGACACATGTCTGTAGTCTCAGCTACTTGGGAGGCTGAGTTGGGGGGATTGCTTGAACCCAGGAGTTCGAGGCTGCAGTGAGGTATGATTGCACCACCGTACTCCAACCTGCCTGGGTAACAGAGTGAAATCTTGTCTCTTTAAAAAAAAAAAAAGAAAGAAAGAGAATAATTACAATATAGCAGCAGCAGAACATTAACCTAATGTGAGGTCATCTAAGTGCAATGTCCTGTGAATTGCCTGGATCTGATACCATGAAACTGGTCCTGCTTCTCAGCCAAAGACCACTGGGTCTTACACAGTAATTCGAGTTCCAGTTGAACATAGTGGGGTTTATTGACTTGATGCAGCAAAGGTGAACACAGATTACGGGGAAACCCCAGGGCAGCTCAGTAAGAATGTGTTAAGGATTTGGACTGGTGTTGTGTGTTTTGAGGAGGTCTCAAGGAAGCAAGGGTTTTGTGTGAATTGCACACTGCTGCATATCGGGTGATTCGACAGTTGGGCATTTTGATCCTTCTCTAGAAGGAGAGGAGGATGA
Organism: Carlito syrichta; assembly: GCF_000164805.1. Taxonomy (NCBI): domain Eukaryota; kingdom Metazoa; phylum Chordata; class Mammalia; order Primates; family Tarsiidae; genus Carlito; species Carlito syrichta. Next base: position 675,121 of record NW_007259593.1, read on the forward strand.
AACAAGATTAGAACTTATTTTAGTTTTAAAAATTCAAAGAAAGCCGGGCTCGGTGGCTCAGCCTGTAATCCCGCGCCTTTGGGAGGCTGAGGTGAGTGGATTGCCTGAGCCCGCGGGTTCGAGACTCGCCTGGGCAGCGAGACCTCATCTCTACAATAAAATCAAAAAATTAGCCGGGCGTGGTAGCGCACGCCTGTAATTCCGACTACTCAGAAGGCTGAGGCGGAAGGATCGCCGGAGCCCAGCAGGTCAAGGCTGCGGTGACCGGGAGTGGCCACTGCACTCCAGTCTGGGCGACAGAGTGAGACTCCAACTCAAAAAAAAAAAAAAAAAAATTCAAAGAATCGCTCACTCATGTCTGCCAGGATGGGGGTTGCTTGGTTAATGCTGTGGTTTGGTCAACGTCCACATTTTGTCTGTTCCAACATGATCTTGGAGACAAGCAATAAACATGTAAACAAATGAATGATATAATTGCAGTGTTACAAGGAAAATTAAACCAGCAACAAGAGAGAATAGGTAGCAGGGAGGGGCTGGAATGAGGAGTGTTATTTTTATTTTTATTTTTGAGTTGGGGGGTCTCACTCTGTCCCCAGACTGGAGTGCATGATCAGGGCTCACCACAGCCTTGACATCCTGGGCTCAGGTGATCCTTCTGCCTCAGCCTCCCGAGTAGCTGGGACTACAGGTACACCACCATGCCTGGTTAATTTTTACATATTTTGTGGAGACAAGGTCTTGCTATGTTGTCCAGGCTGTTCTCAAACTCCTAGGCTCAAGCAATTTTCTCACCTCAGCCTCCCAAAGTACTGAGATTATAGGTGTGAGCCTCCACACCCAGTTAAGGAGTGTTATTTTAACCAAGAAAGTCAAGGAAGTTCTTACAGAGCTGGAGGTATCTTCACAGAGACCTAAGTGATGACAAAGATCAGCCACAGAAATACCTAGGCAGCAGGTATTATTGCTATCTTTGTCCATTGCGGTCACGGAGTGGCCTTGCCCGACATTGGTGATCTGTGAAACCATCCAGCAGGAGAACATCCAGACCCAACTGTCCATGGTGCCTTTCTCTTTCTCGCCATTGTCCCCAGCCCCGCTTCCCTGCTCAGTCCCCTAACCCACCTCCCCACTTGGGTCCATTCTTCATACGACAGCCAGTATGATCTGTTAACTCAAAAATCAGCTCATAGCAGTCCTCTGTTTCACAGAAAGATCCAAGCAGTGGAAACATGTATGCAAAAGCCAGGATATGTTGGAGGACAAGGTGGGTGTTGCAGGAGCCTGGGGCAGGGGGCTGAGGAAGGGGGGCAAAGAGAGAAGTCGAGTATGATCAAGGACAGAAAGAGAGAAGTAAGCCCAGGCCCCATGGGGTCTGGTGGTCCCAGCAAGAAATGAAGCTTCTTTCCAATTAAAATAGGATGCTGTGTTCGTTTCCTGGGGCTGCCACAAGTGACTACAAGCTCGGTGGCTTACAACAGGAATGTATTCTGTTGCTGTTCTGGAATTCAAAATCATAGTATCAGCTAGGCCACCTCCTCTACAGTCTCTAGGAAAGAATCTGCCTCTTCCAGCTTCTGGTGGCTCCAGGTGCTCCTTGGCTTGTGCCCATATCACTCCAGTGTCTGTCTCCATGGTCACATGGCCTTCTTGTCTTTCTTTGTCTGTGTCCACTTCTCTTTTTAAAAGACACCAGTTATTGGACTTAGGGCCCAAATCCAATATGGCATTATCTGGAGATCCTTAACTGAGTTGTGTCTGCAAAGACTCTATTTCCAAGTACGGTCACACTGGTAGATGCCAGAGGTTAGGCCTAGGACATATCTTTTTGGAGGATGCAATTTGACCTACAATGGAGGGCACTGGTAGTTTAAACAGAGGACTGGTATGAGCTGATTTCTGAGTTAACAGATCATGCTGGCTGTCGTATGAAGAACAGACCCAAGTGGGGAGGTGGGTTAGGGGTTGGGCGGGGAAGCTGGTCTGGACAATGGTGAAAAAGAGAAGAACTTCAGCCGGGTTCGGTGGCTCAGCCTGTAATCCCGCACCTTTGGGAGGTTGAGGTGAGTGGATTGCCTGAGCCTGCGGGTTTGAGACCTGCTTGGGCAACTTGGCGGACCTCATCTCTACAATAAACCAAAAATTAGCTGGGCGTGGTAGCGCGCGCCTGTAGTTCCAGCTACTTGGAAGGCTGAGGTGGAAGGATCGCCGGAGACCAGGAGGTCGAGGCTGCGGTAGCCGGGAGCGGCCACTGCACTCCAGTCTGGGCGACAGAGTGAGACTCCAACTCAAAAAAAAAAAAAGATAAAAACATCATGGAAGCTGACAGTTGGGTCTGGATGTCCTGCTAGACGGTTTCACAGATCACCGATGTCAGGCAAGCCCACTCTGTGACCATGATGGACCAAGACAGCAACAACACCCACTGCCTAGATCTTTCTGTGGCTGATCCTTGTCATCACTTAGGTCTCTGTGAAGATACCCCCAACTCTGTAAGAACTTCCTTGACTTTCTTGGTTAAAATAATACTCCCTAGCCAGGTGTGGAGGCTCACAACTATAATCCCAGCACTTTGGGAGGCTGAGGTGAGAAAATTGCTTGAGCCTAGAAGTTTGAGACCAGCCTGGACAACATAGCAAGACCTTGTCTCCACAAAACATTTGAAAATTAGCCAGGCATGGTGGTGTGCCTGTAGTCCCAGCTACTCGGGAGGCTGAGGCAGAAGGATCACCTGAGCCCAGGAGGTCAAGGTTGTGGTGAGCCCTAGTCATGCACTTAAGTATGGGGAAAGAGTGAGACCCCAACTCAAAAATAAAAATAACACTCCCCCATCCCAGCCCCTCCCTGCTACTTATCTTCTCCCCTTTGCTGGTTTAATTTTTCTTGTAACACTGAAATTACGTCATTTATTTGTTTACATGCTTATTGTTTGTCTCTGTCCCCCACATGGTCCATAGGGTCAGGGACATCCCTGTTTTTTCAGCACCTAGAACAGCTTGTTTTTATTAAACAAACACCCATATTGTGTTTACTATATGCCAGGTGCTCTGCTAAATCCTTTAAAATATTACCTCATTTCATCTTCATGAATAAGATATTACTATGTTTAAAAAATAGAGATAGGTCTCACTATGTTACCCAGGCTGGTCTCCAACTCCTGGCCTCAAGTGATTCTCCAGTCTTAGTCTCCCGAAATGCTGGGATTACAGGTGTGAGCCACCACATCCAGTCTAATGCTACGATTATTATCCTCACTTCACAGGGGAAACTGAGGTACAGAGAGTAGATAGATTTCCCTTGAAGTGTGAGCCCCAGTCCCGCAGTGGGAACCTGCAAGATGGAAGGGAAAAGGACCTCAAAGTTTCTCCCATGTCTGCGCCTCACCCACTGAGCCCGCCAAAGCTTGGAGGATAGAGCAAGAAAGGAATGAGAACAGAACTGTGGAGGGTTCTAGAATAGTTCCAAATGCCCAGGTATGGGCCAGCTCCCAGGGTGTCCAGCTCCCTTCTGTCCCCAGCCACCCCACCCCTACAGGTTCCCCTGCAAAGGACAAGTATGTGTGTTCACCTCTCACTCCACCTGGGCCCTCAGTTCCCAGAGGGAAGGGATTCCCTGTCAACCTGGGGCTCCCTCATGCCGGGCCCTCTTGGTGCTCTCTGACCCCTGCAGCCTCCCACTGAGCCAGGCCTCCAGGTCCTGATCTGCTCCTGACACCCGGCACCCTCAGGGCCGCCTCTGTCTCCGAAGGCATCAGATGCAGCTGATTCAATGCCAGCCAGCCCACCTTCCTCCATCCATACTTCCGGGGCTACAGAACATAGCAGGGAAGAAATGTTTTTCTCTGACTCTTGTTGCATTTGTAAGCAATCCCAGGATGCAGAAAGGAAGTGAAGTGGGTGCATCAAGAAATAAACTTTCTAAGCCAGATGTGATGGTGTCCCATCTAATCAAGAGGCTGAGGCAGGAGGATCACTCGAGCCCAGTTCGAGTCTACAGCAAGCTATGATCACACCACTGTACTCCACTGTGCTCTGGATGACAGAGCGAGATCCTGCCTCTTAAAATACAATAAGATGAAATAAAAGTTTTTAAACATTAAAAACAATGGCCAGGCACAGTGACTCACACATGTAATCATGTCATCTCAGCATTTTGAGAGACCAAGGTGGGAGGATTGCTTGAGGCTACAAGTTCGAAAGCAGCCTGGGCAAAATAGCGAGATCCGTCTCTACAAAAAATAAAAATAAAATTTGATAATTAAAAATTTTAAACAGAAGTAAACTTTCTAAAAAAGAAAGGGAGTGGTAATAATGAACCAGAACCAAAAGTAAAGAACATAAGCCACACCCAGGAAGAAATTAGAGGTGGCAAGATTGGAAATGAGTGAGAAAAAGAAAATAAATCTTTCCTACCAAGGCTGGAAGGAAAACTGTACCCCAGGGTCTGGTTGGCTGTCTCCCCCCACCCCTTCATTATGGCTAAAGACCTCGCAGTCAGTGCAGGCTTCTGATTCATATATCCATGGTGATTTTCTATTTTCAAATAAAAAGAAACATAGAATAACTCTTTGGTTTCTCTGGTAACCTCCTTTTCCTCCGTGGTTCTCTCAGCCTCTAGAACACTGTAAATGGAGTTTATGGCTGCAACTGGGTCTCTCTTTAAAGCCTTAGGAGATCATGTTTCCCGTTGGTTGCTAGGTAGCACTGAAGGTGAGCTTTTGGGCCACAGCAGCCTCTGTCTCCGGAGGCATCAGATGTAGCTGATTCAATGCCAGTGGGAGGAACTTTTAGACAAATGGTTCCATCTGCCTGGGCAGTAGAAACAACATACCGGAAAAATGCCTCCCAGCTTGTTCTAGATGTGAAAGAAGGTCTTTCTCAAATCTCATAATGAGCACTCTCCCCAATAAATCTATGTCTAGGAAGGCAGGGTCTGAATGAAGAACCCTCTGTGGGGTTAGAATTAGGGCGCTCCTCCCATCTCTTTTAAAATTATGTCCATTATATAGGTGATGCTGTACTATTTATAAAGCAGTTTGCAAGCTTGGCTTTCACAGCAGTCTCCTAGGTTAAAAACTCACTCAGAAGCCTTCCCTAAAGTGACCCCAGCCCCCATCTATGCATAAGGGGATGGGTTGCCACGTGGAGTTGGTCTACTTTGGAGTCCATTTGCCAGTGGGTAGGTCCCTGTGCCTCAAAGTGCTTATGGATATCTAGTATGTTCCGCACCACAGAATATGGACAGGAATTTGTATGCCACATCCAAGCCTGACCACAAGCCCCGTTCAACCTTCCATCCTCTCTCTTCCCTTCCCATAGCCACTGGGAAAGTCCTGCTTCAAGATGGTGGCATCTCACAATGGAAGGAGCGCAGGTTCTGGAGAGTTGCTACCCAGGAGGGCCACCAGACCTGCATCAGACAGAGAACATAAGACAAACAGACTTCAACTCCCTCTGGGCACTGAGCGCCTAACACACCCCAGATGTAGTATGTCAGGCCACACGGCTAGAAAATGGTGATGCTGGGAGGAGAGTCCTAGGTGTCTCCGTTTGGGTTTCTCCAAAAGCAGAGCTTGTGACAAGGATCAGGTACAGGAGGTGACCCCCAGGAAAGAGGGATGAGCGCGCAGAAAGAATGAAACCAGTGTTATGGGTTGAACTGTGTCCCTCCAAACAGCTACGATGAGATCCGAACTCCCAGTACCTCAAAATGTGACCTTATTGGTGAGCAGGGTTATTGCAGATGTAATTCATTAAGATGACATCATACTGGAATAAGAGGAGCCTCCAATCCGATATGACTGGTGTCCTTATAAGAAGATAAACTCAGCCGGGCTCGGTGGCTCGGCCTGTAATCCCGCGCCTTTGGGAGGTTGAGGTGAGTGGACTGCCTGAGCCCGCAGGTTCGAGAGCCGCCTGGGCAGCAAGACCTCATCTCTACAACAAATCAAAAGTCAGCTGGGCATGGTAGCACATGCCTGTAACTCCGGCTACTTGGAAGGCTGAGGCGGAAGGATCGCTGGAGCCCAGTAGGTCGAGTCTGCGGTGGCCGGGAGCGGCCACTGCACTGCAGTCTGGGTGACAGAGTGAGACTCCAACTCAAAAAAAAAAAAAAGAAGATAAACTCATCAGGCTCGGTGGCTCAGCCTGTAATCCCATGCTTTGGGAGGCTGAGGTGAGTGGATTGCCTGAGTCCGCGGGTTCGAGACCTGCCTGGGCAGCTTGACGAGCCCTCATCTCTACAATAAATCAAAAAAATTAGCCAGGTGTAGTAGTGTGTGCCTGTAGTTCCAGCTACTTGGAAGGCTGGGGCGGAAGGATCACCAGAGCCCAGCAGGTCGAGGCTAAGGTGGCCGGGAACAGGCCACTGCACTCCAGCCTGGGCAACAGAGTGAGACTCCAACTCAAAAAAAAAAGAAGATAAACTCAAAAAATTACAGATGTTGGTGAGGATATGGAGAAAAGGGAACACTTATATAGTGCTGATGGAAATAATGGGAGGGATCATTTCCATCAACCGCTATGGAAAACGGTATAGTGATTTCTCAAAGAACTAGACATAGAACTACCATTCAAGCCAGCACAATCTCACTACTGGGTATCTACTCAAAGAAAAAGAAATCATTATATCAAAAAGATACCTGTACGTCATATGTTTGTCGCAGCGCTATTCACACTAGCAAAGATATAGACCCCACCTAAGTGTTCATTAACAAATAATTGGATAAAGAAAATGTGGTACATATACACCATGAAATACTATTCAGCCATAAAAAGGAGCGAAACCATGCCTTTCACAGCAACGTGGATGGAACTGGAGGCCATTATCTTAAGTGAAATAACCCAGTAACAGAAAGTTAAATACTCATTTATAAGCTGATACATACTGTGGACACATGAACATAGAGAGTGAAATAATAGACACTGGAAACTCAGGAGGGTGGGAGGGGGTGAGAGATGAGAAATCACTTTGTGGGTATAGTGTGTACCACTCGGGTGATGGCTACACTAAAAGCCCAGACTTCACCACTACACAATATGTGCACTTAACAAAACTGTACTTGTACCTCTTAAATGAATACAAGTGAAGAAGAAGGAGGTGAAGAGGAGGGGGGAGGCAGGAAGATGGAGAAGAGGAAGGGGAGAAGAGGGAAGGAGGGGGGAGGGGAAGAAGGAGGATCCCACCGTGCGAAAACAGACATACAGGGAGAAGACCATGTGATGACAAGGGCAAAGACTGAGTGATACAGCCACAAGCCAAGGAAAGCTAAAGCTGGCAGGCAGCCACCCGGAGCTAGGAAAAGGCAAGGGAGGGTTCCCCTACAGGTTTTGGCGGGGGCGAGTGTGGCCACACTCTGGCCTCCAGAGTGCTACTGTTTTTGTTTTTGGTTTTTTTTGAGTTGAAGTCTCACTCTGTCGCCCAGACTGGAGTGCAGTGGCCGCTCCCGGCCACCGCAGCCTCGACCCGCTGGGCTCCAGCGATCCTTCCGCCTCAGCCTTCCGAGTAGCCGGAATTACAGGCGTGCGCTACCACGCCCGGCTGATTTTTTGATTTATTGTAGAGATGAGGTCTCGCTGCCCAGGTGGGTCTCAAACCCGCGGGCTCAGGCAATCCACTCACCTCAGCCTCCCAAAGGCACGGGATTACAGGCTGAGCCACTGAGCCTGGCTGAGTGCTACTGTTTTAAGCCACTCCGTCAGCAGCGTTCTGTCATGACAACCCTAGGGAATTGACACAGCGAGGGTGGAAGAGAAGAAGCTGATCAATGGGATGTCTAAGCAGACCATTCTGAAGGCCACAGGCACTCAATCCAATGAGGATGTGTGAACAGCCATGAAGATTGTGCCTCAAATGTGTTCCTCCCGCCATAGGGCCAGGGCATCTATGCACCAGCTTCTGTCTCCCACTGGTTAATGGCTGTCCTGGGGAGGGGGTAGCACCTCCCCATGGCAAGGTTGACCTTGCACATGGCCGAGTGCCCAAAGAGCTGCACCTGAAGCCAGAGGTAGACAAGGGGACACAGGGTGGGACAGGTGCCAAGACTGTCTGCTACACCGGGATTTGGGCTCCTGACACGTCATCTCTCTGGAGTGCTGCTTTACTATGGGAGAGAGAGGCCAAGTGCAAGGTGGGAACTGAGGTCACACAAGTGGAGGCTTATCTGTCATTGTATGCACTCTGGGGCCTTTTATTTCAAATAGGAGAAGAGAGAGGAAGAGGAGGGGGAGAAAGAAGAGGAAAGTCAATATTACTGTCATTTTACAAGTAAGGATTCTGGAATACACGGAGCTTAAGATGTTTTTCCTGGGTGGCACCGCTCTAGTGGACAGTAGGACCAGAATTCACAAATCCATCTGATTCCCAAAACCCACAGTCTTCTGAAGCACAGATTATTTTTTCTTCCTTTAAAACCTGGGGATCACTTGAGTCCAGGAGTTCGCGATCAGCCTGGACAAGATAGCAAGACTCCATCTCCACAAAAAATGAAGCCAAATTAACCAGTGGTAGTTGCACACACCTGTAGTCCCAGCTACTTAGGAGACTGTGGGAGGATCACTTGAGTACAGAAGTTTGAGGTTGCAGTGAGCAATGATCATATCACTACACTCCAGCCTGGACAACAGCAAGACCCCTTCTCTAAAATAAGTAAACAAGTAAGTAAATAAAAAATAATTTATTATTATTTATTTTAAAAACCTGAGAGAATTCTCTTTTACAAGTATATCTTAAGCCTGGCTCGGTGGCTCAGCCTGTAATCCCATGCTTTGGGAGGCTGAGGTGAGTGGATTGCCTGAGCCTGTGGGTTCGAGACCTGCCTGGGCAACTTGGCGAGACCTCATCTCTACAATAAATCAAAAAATTAGCCGGGCGTGGTAGTGCGCGCCTGTAGTTCCAGCTACTTGGAAAGCTGAAGTGGAAGGATCACCGGAGTCCAGCAGGTCAAGGCTGCGGTGGCCAGAAACGGCCACTGCACTCCAGCCTGAGTGACAGAGTGAGACTCCAACTCCAAAAAAAAAAACAAGTGTATCTTAACTTTTAAAGAGAGAACTGGAAAGAAAACTAGCTGAAACATTGTTTATGCTTATGAGGTGTGGTTTAAAAAATAATAATAAAAAGATATCTTTTTCACAGAAATTGCATAACCTTGGCCATGAAGTCACATGATTTAGGTGTTTGAAGGTGTAAAATGAACAGGGTCAGATTCCTGATGCTGGTACCATGTACTCTCCCTTTTTAAATCAGGAATGGAGATGTTTAATTTTCACTCAAAACCAATTTGAGGATAATGCCAGATGTTGTAACAAATAAATCCCATGGCTCAAACTACCTTAGAAGTTTCTTATTCTCTTCCAGTCAAGAATGAAAGTCTGGAGCTCTCCTCCAGGTGGTGATTCAGGGAACCAGGTGCCTTCCATCTTGGGGCTCCTCCAAGGTCACTGTGCTTGTCTGCACCAACCCAAGGGAAGGTGAGAGAGAGGAGAAGGCACTCTTGGCTCTTGATGGGTTGGCCATATAAGGTCAGTTCTCTGGATGGCCTGGGACTGACTCAGTCCCCCTCATCTTTTTTCATTTGTAATCCTCAAGAATAACTGTAGAATGTACTGGAAATACAACATCCTGAGATCAGGAGGAACTAGCCCATACAACCCGGACTCTGTTCCAGTCTCCTCTCTAGAAGGAAGTCATCCTTTGGTGCTTTCGCCTCAGGATCTAAAACCCAGATCGGTCTGTCCCCTGGGGTCTGGCAGTTACAAGCGGGGCATGTGCATTCAAGACTCAGTTTTCCCAGACAGCTTTCCTATGCTTTGGGGGACCAGCTCTTGACAAACCACAGGTTTCCGTCATCCCTCGCTGTCTGTAAGTAATAAACCACTTCACATACTTGTTGTGCATGTGCATGAGTGTGTTCTGGCTCACTGGACTCAGAAAGGTTAGTAACCAGTGCAAGTGAACCTTCTTCACGTCACCCAAGCTAGGACACTATCAAGGGTGAAGGGGGGGTGTTATTAAGAATTTTGCCAAGACAATGCCTGCAGTCCCAGCTACTTGGGGGATTGAAACGGGAGGATTGCTTGAGTCTGAGTTCAGCCTGAGCAACATAGCAAGACCTCATCTGTAAAATTCAAATTTTGGAAGAAAAAAAAAAGTACGCCAAGACGAGAAATGTAAACTAAGTCTGTCCTGGGAAAACTGGGATATAAGATCTCCCTCCTTCTTTGCCACCTTGATCTGAAAATGCCCCACCTCAATCCCCTTTACATGTGGTTACACGAAACTGGCTATATGACATTCTGATTCTGTAGTTTCACATAGCAAACCACACCAAGAAAGTGATTAAAACAATCACCATCATATATTTTGCTGACAAATGCGGGCATTGTCTGGGCTCAGCTGGATAGTTCTTGCTCAGGGTCTATCATGGCAGCAGTCATTTGAAGCTGTCTCCTTGTGAAGGCTGCCTCAAACATGTGTCTGGAAGAAGGGCTTGAAACACTGACCCAGGGAGCCTGGTGTATCATTATCTCTGCCACATGTCATGAGACAGCCAGATGCAAACTGCATCCCCAGCTACGTCCTAGCCTATGTCTGGGTAGATCTTCACCCTCTGCCACATGCAGGCCTAGACCCAGGTGGATCTGTATCCACTGCTATGCCTTAGCCTAGGTCCAATGGATCTCAAAACATTGCGACGTCCCAGCCTAAGTCCAGGTAAGTCTACACACCCTGCTGAGTCCTGGCCTAGGTCCGAGTGGCTCTGCATCTGTTGCTATGTCCTAGCCTATATCCAAGTGGACCTACGCCCCCTGCTATGTCCAGGCTGATCTGTATTCCCTGTATGTCCCAGCCTATGTCCAGGTGAGTCTGCATCCCTGGTGACATCTTAGCCTACGTTCAGGCAGTTCTACACCTACAGCTAGTTCCGAACCTATGTCCAGGGTCTGGTGGATCTGCATCCCCCATAAATCTTAGCCTATGTCCAGCTAGAAGCTGAACTTGCTGCTATGTCCTAGCCTATGTCCAGGTGGATCTGCACCCCTGCAACATCCAAGCCTAGGTCCAAATGAATCTACATTCCCAGCTAGGTCCTAGACTAGGTCCAGGTGGATGCATCTCCTGATATGCACTAGCCTATGTCAAAGAGGATCTGAACTCCCTGCCATGTCCCAGCCTATGTCCAGGTGAATCTGCCTCCCTGGTGACATCTTAGCCCATGTTCAGGCAGATCTATACATACAGCTATGTCCAGGGTCTGGTGGATCTGCACCCCCAATACATCCTAGCCTATGTCCAGCTAGAAGCTGAACTTGCTGCTATGTCCTAGCCTATGTCCAGGTGGATCTGCACCCTGCAACATCATAGCCTGGGTCCAGGTGCATCTGCATCTCCTGCTAGGTCCTAGCCTAGGTCCCCTATGTCAAAGAGGGTCTGAACTCCCTGCTATGTCCCAGCTTACGTCCAGGTGGATCGACACCCCCAGCCTAGCCTATGTTTAGGTGGATCTGTACACCCTGCTACATCCCAGCTTCTGTACGGTAGAAACTGCATTCCCTGCCACACCCTTGCCTATGTCTGGGTGGATGTGCACTCCTTACTACCTCCTAGCCTATGTTCAGGTGAATCTGTATTCTCTCCTATGGCCTAGCCAATGTCCAGGAAGATCTGCACACCCTGCTACCTCCTTACCCTGCTATGTCCCAGTCTATGTCCAGGTGGATCGACATCCCCTGCTACATTTGAGCCTATGTCCAAGAGAATTTGCACCACCTGTCACATCCTAGCCTATGCCTGGATGCATCCATGTCTCCGTCTTCATCCTAGCTTATGTCTGGGTGGATCTGCATGACCTTCTATGGACTCACCATGTCCAGGTGAGCCTATATCCCCTGGTATATCCCCTAGCCCATGTACAGGTGGTTCTGCATTTTCTGGTACTTCCTAGCCTATATCCAGGTGGATCTGAGCCTCCGGTTATATCTCACCTTTGTCCAGGTGTATCTGCAACCCCTGCTGTGTTTTAGCCTAGGGCTGGGTGGATCTGCTTGCGCTACTGTCCTGGCCCATGTCTGGGTGAATCTGCATCTCCGGCTACTTCCTAGTCTAGGGCTGGGTGAATCTGCATCCCCTGCTAGGACCTAGCCTATTTCCAAGTGGATCTGAACGCTTGCTGCCTCCCAGCCTATATCCAGGTGGATCCACATCCCTGGCTATGTCCTGTCCTATGTACGGGTGGATCTACCTCCCCTGATACATGTCATTCTGTGTCCGGGTGGATCTGCACCCCCTGATATGTCCCAGCCTGTTTCCAGATGAATTTGCATCCCCTGCTAGATCCTAGCCAAGTTCAAGTCTATCCACAACCCCAGCTACATCCCAGACTATAACCAGGAGGGTCTGCCTCCTCTGCTACATCCCAGCCTATGTCCAGGTGGATCTGAACTCTCTGCTACATCCCAACCTGTGTTCAGGTGGATGTGTGGATCTGAATTCCCTGCTATGATCCAGTCTATGTCTAGGTGAATCTGCCCCCCCGCCCCGATTCTGTCCTAGCCTGTCTGGAATTATCTGCATTCCCCGCTACATCCTAGCCTATATCCAGGCATATCCACATGCCCCACCATGTTCTAACCTATGACTTTGTGGATCGACACTACTGCAGTGCCCTAGCCTATCCAGATTGGATCTGCATCACCTGCTACATCCTAGTGTCTGCCCAGGTGGACCTGAACTCCCTGCTATGTCCCACCCTGCTTCCAGGTGGAACTGCACCCCCTGCCAGGTCCCAGCCTACGTCTAGGGGGATCTCTACTTCCTGTTTCATCCTAGCCTATGTCTGGGTGGGTCTGAACTGTTTGCTATGTCCTAGCCTACGTCCAGGGGGATCTACACTCCCGGCTATGTCCTGATCTATGTTCAGGTAGATCTGCATCTGCTATTTTTTTTTTGAGTTGGAGTCTCACTCTGTCACCCAGACTGGAATGCAGTGGCCATTCCCGGCCACTGCAGCCTCGACCCGCTGGGCTCCAGCGATCCTTCCACCTCAGCCTTCTAAGTAGCTGGAACTATAGGCACGTGCTACCACACCCGGCTAATTTTTTTGGTTTTTTTTGTAGAGACGAGGTCTTGCCAAGTTGCCCAGGCGGGTCTCGAACCCGCAGTCTCAGGCAATCCACTCACCTCAGCCTCCCAAAGCGCAGGATTATGCACCTGCTGTTACGTCCCAGCCTTTGTGCGTGTGGGTCTGCACTCCCACAACGTCCTACATCGAACACCTGCTTTCTCTGTTGGTGGAAGTTGTCACAAAGACCCGCCCCTGTCCCAGAGGAGGAGACAAAGGTCTCACCTTTTTATGGGAGAGCAGCAGGAACAGGTGGGACCAGAAATTTCTGGCTGATGTCATTTTGGGAAAATACACTGTGCCATGCATGAGCCCACCCAGATAGGAGGGGTTGGGTCTCTGGAATTGGAGACTGGCTGGTCTCAGCTCTACACGGAGGAAGGGAGCACAGGAATTGTCATGGGCACCTTCGCATCTCTCCCACACCAGCCACCTCTGCAAAACTGCCCACCACTCAGGGGTTTAGGCCATGGCCCCTGTGAGAAGTGGGGCTTTGTGGGAGAGAGGTGGGGGAAATCTGGCTTCGGTCTCAGAAACACATCCTTCGTGGGGTCAGTCTAGATGACGTGCGGCCGCCAATGGGATGAAAGACCCCAGAATATGGGAATGCCCAGCCCGGTCTGGAGGAGTATTCTGCCATCAGCCAGCACTGGGTCAACAGTTCATGATCAGCCCATTCAAAAGGGTTTCTCAGAAAGACAATAATATTATGGTGGCAAAAAAAAAGTTATTATTATTAAATGAAGCCTGTGGATGAATCACAGGAAACATTTTAAAATTTCATTTTAAAGAAAATCACCCCTTTTGACTTTCTGTTGCTGCTGGAATCCCACAGAATCCTGGCAAAGTCACAATGTGCTTCCCAATGCTGGACCATAAATGGAGAGGAACAGAGTTTCCGGAAGGTTCTAGAAGGATCCACCTCCTCCACATCCAGCGGTCTTCCCGTTCAGTCACTGAAGGCTGCCTGCCCAGCCTCAGCACAAGGCAGCCACTTATCATTCGTGTCTGCTCCTTTTTAAGGCCCATTCACATCTTGTCTCACTTAGCAAGTATGGTTTCCTTTTTGTGACTAAAAATTCCTCCTTTTTACGAGATTTTTTTTCTCCTTCCCCTCAGCTTGTCATCTGTATTCTGTAAATAGCACAAGGCGGAAAGCAATTAGTTCACCTGCAAGAAACAGGGAATTCCTGTTTGGAGAGTAGACTTTTGCCCTCTTCTTTGACTAGAAGGTTCTGTAGAGAGAATCATCGGGACTTCATTTGTATAAAAAAAAATGACAGTGATTTTCCAAATTTAAGGTTCATTCTATGAAAATATCTGACATTTGTCCCATGGCTGTGAAAACTAAACTTCTCAAGTCTATCCTGTTTAAACTACAGTCTAATGAGAATGTCAAGTCCGGGTGGATTTCTACAGAAAAGCAGAGAAAACTTCAACTTTCCTGTGAGAAGCTGAGAATGCAGCTTCCTTTTTAAGTGTTTTCCTCGGGTCTGGCTTCAGTGAGAGTCACTCTAGCTGGCACCAGTTCCTCTGCTTCTGAAGGAAGGCCATCCCTGGCTTCCCTGCGGGCTTGTCCCCTCCTGCCACCTCCAGTAGGTCATGGGCCGTGGTGAGCAGCCCACCAGGACCCCAAATGCCAACTCTACATCCTCTTCCAGCTCCACATCAAGTGGTGCCATGTAGGTCGCTTGGAGCCAGGCACGATGGGTGTATTCACGCCACAGAAGTCAGTAGAATGCTACCAATTGGAATTTTGGGAGCTGGAGGCAGGGTATCGAACCGCCTGCACACAGCAGTTCTGGGGAAGTTCATTGGTGCAGACCACAAGGGACCACACACAGGAAGGGTCAGGCCGTCCCCAGACCCTGACAGAACCTGCTCGCTATCTTTGGGGCTCCAGACTTTAAGACCACCCCCTCGTGGCCCCATGTCACAGGCAGGTGGGCCGATACCCTTCTCCTTAAGGGTGTCCCCGCCCCCACTGGTCCCCAGCAGCCTATCTGGCTCCCCAAGACTAGGCCAACCAGACTCCAGGAATTCGGGGACCAGGCAGGGGTTTCCGTGTCTATGGGTGGGGTGAAATGTCGCTGGAAACTGGAAACAGGAAACAGAAAAATGGACCAGCAGGTGTGGAATGGGGGAGCGGGGTGCTGGAGGCTTTTTTTTTCTTTGAAGTGGTTGAGAATTAGGTGTGGTCTTGGTAAAGTGCTGCCTCTTGGCTTTACCAGTAGATGCCTGTTTCCGGGGAAGCTGTGAGACCCAGCTAAGTGTGGGTCTGTAAGCCACACCCATGGTGGGGATTTGCAGGTTCAGCCCGGGAGGCACAGTTGAGGACACCTGGGCTAGACAGATAGAACGAGCATCGGGGCAGACAGCAGAGCACATCACCCTCTTCCCTGCCAGGCCACGGCATCTCTCCCCCACGAGGCCCCCACTCCTGTCTGTCTGGTTCCCACTTCTTATTCCCATTTTCCTCCACAGATAACCCTCCTGAGGGGTTCGAGGCATACACTGCTATTTCAATGGGTGCTTAGACACCTGTGTTGTTGTTTCGTGTACAGGTATTTTAATGTACACAGATGGCAGTGTACTGTGGGCCTCACCGTTCTACCTGTTTTGAGGCAATGCCAGGATTTTAAAATGGTGCTGTGACCTAACCCTGAATTGTACCCCCATCTTTAAAATAAAGAAGAAAATAAAATAAAATAAAATAAAACGGTACTGTGGCTGGGCGCGGTGGCTCAGAGACTCCCATCTCTACAAAAAAAAAATTTTTAAATTAGCCAGGCACGGTGGTGCACACCTCTAATCCCAGCTACTCAGGAGGCTGAGGTGGGAGGATTGTTTGAGCCTAGAAGTTGGAGATTGCAGTGAGCTAGGATTGCACACTACACTCCAGCTGGGAGATAGAGCAAGACCCAGTCTTTAAAAATAAAAAGTGGGGAGGAGGGAGCCGTGTGTGCATCTAACGCACCACTTCTCACTGCTGCATGGTGTCAGGGGAAGTGGGGTCCTGGGGAGCCAGCCCAGGTCAGAATGAGGTCAAGCTTGCGGGCTACAGAGCTAACGGTGCCCGAAAAGTAGTTGGAGAAGGATGGGGCGTGAGGAGGCAGGTTGAGTCATATTAGGGAATATGTAGATCTGGAAGGAGGGTCCAGGTCATGCAGGCTCAGTCCTTTGGGGGTGACTGAACTATAAGGAGAAGTGGGGCATGATGGGAATAGCCATGTTTGACCTCAGAGGGACACAGGTACTATTTCAAGTTTGAATAGCGTAGATGCTGCGGGTAACTGTGGTGTGACTGTGTCCTCTGGTGGCCACACTTAGGAAGTAGAAATTCTGTAGGGATGATCTCCAGACTCGCGCCTGTTGGTGACAGCCAGGTGCCACCTACTTGATAGCGACAACCAAACCCAAGGGCAGAATCCAGGTGTTCCCTGTTATTGGAAACTTTCAAGAGACTCCAACCCAACAAGTTCATTATCAGTGGTTAAAAAAACAAACAAACAGCCAAACACAAGTGGTTCATGCCTATAATCTAAGTACTTTGGGAGGTCAAGGTGGGAGGATCACTTGAGGCCAGGAGTTTGAGACCCAGCTTGGGCAACATAGCAAGACCCCTCATCTCAGAAAAAAAATTAAAAATTAGCCAGGCATGGTGGCATACACAAGTCCCAGCTACTCAGGAGGATGAGGCAGGAGGATCACTTGAGCCCAGGATTTCAAGGCTGCAGTGAGAGATGATTATGCCACTGCACTTCAGTTTGGGTGACCCAATGAGACCCTGTCTCAAAAAAATAAATAATAACAGGACAAAACAAGCAGCAACAACAAAAACAGCCTTCCAATGTGTCACTTCTCCTGGAAATACCTGCATGTGAATGGCTTGAAAAGACTTATTCTTGACAAAGAAATGTATCTCCTGCCAATGGTAGAAAGATCCCATTAACAAACGTGAGTGTAGGGTTCCAGCATCAGAATTTCCCTTCAACATTTTATTATTAAAATTTTCAAACCTGGCTGGGCTCGGTAGCTCAGCCTGTAATCCCAGCACTTTGGGAGGCTGAGGCAAGTGGATTGCCTGAACCCGTGGGTTCAAGACCAGCCCAGGCAATTTGGCGAGACCTCATTTCTACAATAATCAAAAATTAGCCAGGCGTGGTAGCACACACCTGTAGTTCCAGCTACTTGGAAGGCCGAGGCAGAAGGATCACCAGAGCCCAGCAGGTCGATGCTGGGGTGGCCGTGAGTGTGCCACTGCACTCCAGCCTGGGCGACGGAGTGAGACTCTAACTCAAAAAAAAAAAAAAAAATTAAAACTTCCTGAAAAGTTGAAAGAATTTGGCAGTGAACACCAATATACCTACCACTTGGATTCTAGACTGAATATTTCATTATACTGGCTTTGTGACATATCTATTCAACTGTCCACCCCTCTGTCTATCAACAAGCCACTTGATGCAACTTGATGCATTCATCAAGTTGCATCAAACATGTTTAGCGTACCTTTCACCCCTAAACACTTCACACATTATTAACCAGATGCTAATATTTCTGTATAGTTCTTTTCTCTTTTAACATAAAATATGCATATAATAAAATGCACAAATTGTACGTATCCCATTCAATAAATTCTGACAAATGCACGCACCCATGTAACCCCTATTCCTTTCAAGATAGAACATCACCATCACCCCCAGAAAGTTTCCTTCCCCCAGCCCCGATCAGGCAACCGCTGTTCTGATTGCTCCCATCATAGCTTAGCTTTGGCCTGTTCTGGAACGTTCTATAAAAGGAATCATAAAGTATGGACTCCTTGGTATAGCAGCATCTGAATTCCAAAAGCTGCCTGGGTGACTCCAGTGCTCTGGGTGGGCTGGGATCTCTGCTGAAGCCCAGGCCTTTCCACATGTTCCAGGTGACAGTGGTTTGGCATGTGCCTGAGGTCACAGCTAACTAGCTACAAATCTATGATGACAACTTAGGTCTCCGTGCCATTTGCCCTTTGTTTACTGTACAATGGGGTTTCTTCCAGAACGGTGGTTCTCAAACTTCGGGGAGAGTAGAATCTCTGGGGGATTGTAGGTCTCAGGCGGGGCCCAAGAAAGTGTATTTCTAACAAGTTCCCAGACAATACAAACCCTGCAGGTCTAGGGCTTGCGGTTGAGAACCACTGTTTTAAAAGCCAATCGGAATGCCTGTTAGACTACTGGATTAAACCAACCTTTCCCTGTCATTTCTATAACTGGCCAAAACAGGTCAGCATCATAACAAGTAAGAATTGGAAGTAAGCTATATGCTAACTGTAACCACATCTCAGCAAGGTCCTCACCCTAAACTGGTTTCCTCAAGACTATTTATGTCTTTATTTATTTATTTTAAAGACGGTATCTTACTCTGTCACCCAGGCTGGAGTGCAGTGGCATGATCATAGCTCACTGCAACCTTGATCCCTTGGGCTTAAGCAATCCTCCTGCCTCAGCCTCCCAAGTGGATAGGATGACAGGTGAATGCCACCACACCCAGCTAATTTTTTTTTTAGAGATGAGGGGTGTCTCACTAAGTTGCCCAGGCTGGTCTTGAACTCCTGGTCTCAAGCAATCCTCCCCCCTCGGCCTCTCCAAGTTCTGGGATTACAGACACAGCCAGCTTTATAGATTCAAATAGCTAGAAGGAAGAGAGTAAACATTCTCAACACAGAGAAATGATAAACATTTCCGATGATGAATATGCCAAGCCCTGATGTGATGGCTATTTATTGTGTATCACAACATCACTATGTACTCCATGGATTCTTTTATTTTCTCTTCTCTCTCTCTCTCTTCTTTTTTCTTTTTTTAGTAGGGTCTCATTCTGTTGCCCAGGCTGGAATACAGTGGCACAATCATGGTTCACCACCGGCTACAGATGCATGCCTCCACACTCCACTGATTTTTTTTTGTCAAGACGAGGTCTCACTGTGTTGTCCAGGTTGGTCTCGAACTCCTGGGCTCAAGCGATCCTCCCACCTTGGCCTCCCAAAGTGCTGGGATTACAGGCATGAGCCACCATGCTCAGTCAATATTTCTTAAGATTCCCGACTCAACAATTCATTCGACAAGACTTCCTGTGCGAGTTTCCACAAAAATATTCCCACTCCACTTCATTTTCTCTTCCATGGGGAGAAGTCTTCCTCCTCGCTCTGTGAACTCACCGACATGTATAACATGCTGATGGCTGGGCCACTCCTTTCTTCACCCTAGTTAATCTACTTCCAAGGCCTGGAAAAGCCCTGTGCAGAGAAACCCTTCAGGATAGAGCCCCTGCCGCCACCCAGCTCTATGGGCAACATGGGGTGAAAGAGATGGTTTTAGGGTAACACACCATATCATTTTCTATGTTCATACTTAGGAATTGATTTTAATGCGCCTACGGAAAACAGCAAGCCCATGAATTCACACATACTAAATATTATTTAAACTATTTTCTCTTTAAACAAATTTAAGTTTAAAAAAGAAATTGATTAGAAGGAACAATATTGACGGACTTATAAAACAGGGATGTGGAGGAATGTGGCGGAAGAAAGCATGTGCGTCGGCCTGAGTTCTGAGAATCCTTGCTCTGGTGATTCCAGGAGAGGTGAGTCTGGAGACCCAATGAGCAGTGTCCTGTTAGGAAAATGTACGTTCTTTGTCCCGCATGTTTTCAGTCATTTCACCAAGACATAAAAACGATTCTAGTTATTTTACATTTGTATTTGTGACTTATTTTGCGTATTGTTCTCAGTATCTTACAATAGCATACTTATTTCCTCTAAAATATGTGAATATTTAAAGTGTAATTTTTATAACATTTTGGGACTAGAATTATTTTTCCTTGAGGGACACATTTTTTATTTTATAATGAAAGTTGGCTGGAATATAAGATTCTGCAGATAGAAAATTACTTTAGAGACAAATTTTCAATATCTTTTTTACTTATAAATGAGTTGTGCTGTTATTAAAAAGCAACTTTATTCGATTATGTTTATTTCTTAATTTTAGACTCTACCTCATTTCATATCGACTTGAGACAACCTATAGTGAGAACACATATGATAAAATAAAAATTTAAAAACTGAAACTGGGAGTTAAAAGTAAAAAGTCAAAGGAAAGGAAAATAAAACAAACATGCAAACTCCACAGACCCAAGTGGTTAATAAATTATACCTGAGTTTAAAATTTGGCTCTGTGCTGGGCTTGGAGGCTTAACCTGTAATCTCAGCACTTTGGGAGGCCGAGGCGAGTGGATTGCCTGAGTCTGCAGGTTCGAGACCGCCTGGGCAACTTGGCAAGACCTCGTCTCTACAATAAATCAAAAATTAGCTGGGCGTGGTAGCACACGTCTGCAGTTCTGACTATTTGGAAGGCTGAGGCGGAAGGATTGCCAGAGCCCAGCAGGTCGACACTGGTGTGGTTGTGAGTGTGTCACAGCACACCAGACTGGGCAACAGAGTGAGACTCCAAATGAAAAAAAAAAAAAAAAATTAGCTCTGAGTTCCATGGCAGCTGAGGAGAAAAGAGACATGTAACCTTTTTATAATTTTCGTTTTCAGGAAAGAGGAAGCAGAGTTTTTCCTAGGACTTGGCTAAAAAAACAAAAGTTCTCCTTAGGGCAGAGGGACCATTGCATGATATAATGGACAATGTCCTTGACACTCCTAAAGCAAAGGGAGCAGAAGAGCTTTCCTGACACCATCAAAGCCACCAACAGGCAGCCCGTCACCTTCCATAATGCTCACCTGAAACCTTGGAATCTGCTCTGGGTATAGTGCTGCACTTAAAAGTGACTCTGTATAAAGAAAACAGTGGGGTTTTTTTGTTTGCTTTTTTTTTTTTGAGTTGGAGTCTCACTCTGTTGCCCAGACTGGAGTGCAGTGGCCACTCCCGGCCACCGCAGCCTCGACCTGCTGGGCTCCGGCGATCCCTCCGCCTCAGCCTTCCGAGTAGCCGGAATTACAGGCATGCGCTACCACACCCAGATGATTTTTTGATTTATTGTAGAGATGAGGTCTCGCCAAGTTGCCCAGGTGGGTCTCGAACCCGCGGGCTCAGGCAATCCACTCACCTCAGCCTCCCAAAGGTGCGGGATTACAGGCTGAGCCACCGAGCCCGGCTCAACAGTGGGGTTTTAAAATTATATTTTATTTTTTAAACTTCGGTGTTTTGTCAGCATTTTTAAATTGGCAAATAATCGTTGTGCATATTCATGGAGCACATAGTGATGTTGTGATACAACACAACTTATGGTGATCAGATCAAGGTAATTAGCATATCCATCATCCCAAACATTTATCATTTCTTTGTGTTGGGAATTTGAATATCCTCTGCCTATTTGAAACAATGGGGCCAGGAGCAGTGGTGAGCACCTGTAATCTCAGCAATTTAAGAGGCCGAGGCAGGAGGATCACTTGAGGCTAGGAGTTCAAAACCAACCTGGGCAAAAAAGCAAGATTCTATCTCTTAAAAAAAAAATTCGCTGACTAGAGTGATATGAACCTGTAGTTTCAGCTATTTAGGAGGCTGAGGCAGCAGGATCGCTTGAGCCTAGGAGTTCAAAGTTGCAGTGAGCTATGATCACACCACTGCCCTCCAGCTGTGCGACAGATTGAGACCTTGTCTCTAAGAATTTTTTTTTTTAAAGAAAAACTATATATTATTGTTAACCTGCAGTGTCAACCTGTAGTGGTATGAAATACTATCTAGCTGTAATTTTGTGTCCTCTAACAAATCTATTCCTATCTTTCCCTTCCTTTCTTCCCTTCCTGGCCTCTGGTATCCTCTGTCCTACTTTTTACTTCTGTGAGACCAACTTTTCCACATGTGAGTGAGCACATGCAGTGGTTAACCTTCTGTTCCTGGCTTGTAGAGAAGAGTTTTAAGATAGTAAACTGTCTTTATACCATCTTCCCATCAACAACTCCCAAAATTATAATCTCCCAACTCCAGACTCATTTATCCAACAGCTGCCCACATGTCTCCATTGGGGTCCAGTAGACATTTTAAACTCAACATGGGCCAAATCGTCTCCTTATCCTCCTCCCAAAACCTGCTCCATCTACAACCTCTCCACCTTCAGTTGGTGGCAATTCCCTCCACCTCTTCTTCTTCATCTTGTTCTTGTTCTTCTGCTGCTGCTTGTAAAATAAACAGGAGGATCACTTGAGGCTGTTTTGAATGCCTGGTCTCCAGAGATCCTCCTGCCTTAACCCCCCAGGTGCTGGGATTACAGGTATGAACCACCACACCCAATCCCATTCTTCTCAATGAGGTCAACAGCCTTGAATGCCTCCCGTTCTTCATGCAATGTATCAAGAAAATTATTGGTTCTGTCTTCAGAGTATTTCCAGGATCTGCCCATCTGACCATTTTTCTGACCACCTCTGCTGCCATCACCCAGTGTGAGCAAGCCATGGAGAACGGTCCCCTGAAGGGTACTATGACCTCTTAGTAGGCGTCCCCCTCATATCCTCCCCCACCCTACCCCCCCACCAACACACTATCTAGTCTCAACCCAGATGCCAGAGTGATCCTTTGAAGACATCATTCATATCATGTCGTATTTGGGCTCCAATTCCTATCATAGCCCCCCCCAGTTCACCCAGAGAGCACGGATGGCGAAGTCCGTCCGGGACCATGAGTCTCCACGTGACGTGGTCCCTCTCACTTCTCTGACCCTAACCCTCATTTGTATCATCACTCCACCCCCTTTGCTGTCCCTTGAACACATCAGACAGGCCTCTAACCTTTGCCTTTGCTGTTCCCCTGCCTGGGACACTCTTCAACCCAGGTACCTGCCCAGCTCGCTCCCTTTGCAAACATCACTTTCTCAAGAAAGCCTACCCTGATCTCCAAGTTACAGTTCCATCTTCTTTATCCTCCACCCACAACCCTACTCAAGCATGCTGACACCACTGGTCCTTCCTGTTCAACTTTTATTTTCTCGGTTGTTCTAGTCTCCTAGCAATCTATATAATTATATGATTTACTTATGTATTATTGTATCAGTCAGAATAGGCCAGGTTATGCTGCAGTACCCAACACTCCCAAGATCTCAGTGACTGAAAAGAATAAACGTATGTCTTACTTATGCTATATGCCTCAGGGACCTAGGGTGATTAGACAGGCTCCATATTAAATGTTTCCAGTTCCCCCATCTGGGAAAAGAGAGAAAGCTCTGGAGAGCTTCATGTTAGCATAAGTGCTCTGGCCAATGAATTGTGAGGAGAAGTGATGCGTTATTTTTGGCCAGAGTAGTTATGCTAACGACTACTACAATGTGTCCATTTTTATCACTTGCCTTCCCATTATAGAACATAAGCTCCACCAAACCAAGTATCCCCAGTACATAGAACAGCGCAGAGCACCTAGTAGATGCTCAACAAATTATTATTATTTTTATTATTTTTGAGTTGGAGTCTCACTCTGTCGCCCAGACTGGAGTGCAGTGGCCGCTTCTGGCCACCGCAGCCTCGACCTGGTGGGCTCCGGCGATCCTTCCGCCTCAGCCTTCCAAGTAGCCGGAATTACAGGCATGCGCTACCACGCCCCGCTGATTTTTTTGATTTATTGTAGAGATGAGGTCTCGCTGCCCAGGCAGGACTCGAACCCGCGGGCTCAGGCAATCCACTCACCTCAGCCTCACAAAGGCGTGGGATTACAGGCTGAGCCATCGAGCCCGGCCCTGCTCAACAAATTTTTTGAGTGAATGAATGGATTCCGTAGTTAAATTCACATTGAAACAGAAAGTTAGGAGTTCAATATAAACCCCAAATTACATATGGCCATTGCAAACATGTAGGGCAGAGATTCTTCATCTGTCCCTGTGATGTTCTTGAAGGTCATGAAATTGGTTTCAAAACTTTTCTGAGGTGGGGTCCTATAACTTTCGCCAGATTTCAAAGGTACCTCCAAAACAGATCAAGGACAACTGATCCAGGAAGAGGGGAACTTTTAAGTACATCAGTTACAACGCCAGAACCCACAGCTAATAGCAATTAGATACTAAAGGATAACAGGTTAGTCACTTCCCTACTCCATGCCTAAGTCTCCTCGCCTATGCAACGGGCCGATGGTGGGGATCCACTGAACAGGTTCTCTCTACACTGGCAGGTGACTTCTAAAAGCTGGGTTGCCCAGGGAAGATGCGGCACGCTTACCTGTGCAGCCAGCGCGCCATCTAGTGGACTCAGTGGGCTGTTGGCGCAGCTTAACACACACCGGGCCCTCCTGGGTCCCAGGCTGCAGCTGGGGCTTGGGAAAGCTGAAGGGACTCAAACAAACTCATGCAAACTGCAGAGCAAGACAGGTCCTATTTTACTTTTAAATAAAGACAGACTCCTATGCCTGATCTACCTCAGGCTCCAGCGGGGCTCACATGGCGGGTCACTGATCCCGTGCCTCACAGGGAAGGACAGAGGAGCATCTGTGGCACCAGCCAGGGGGGCTGGGCTGGGCTCGGCCAGAGCTGGGGATCCAGCAGCTCCATGCTCCCCCCACCTTCCTGGACACGTGAGTGCAACCAGCCCTGCTCCATGCCAATGCTGCAGCAGTAGCGGCCCTGGGCCACGGCCCTAGGTTGCTCCATGGCCCAGATCACAGGTGTGGCCCTTGAGTGGTTGGTTCTGTCCCCACAGCCTGCAGGTCAGGCTGGACCTGGGCCCACATAGTGTCCCACGACAGCTCCAGCCTACAAGGCTCAAGACCTCAGACTGGGTCACTGCATACAGCTGATGATCTCCTGTCCTGCTGCCCACAGAAAGTTCCTTGCTGATACAACGTAGCTGCATTTGTTTTTGCTTTGTTTTGTTTTTGTTTGTTTATTTGCAATTGGGGTGATATTTACATAACAAGAAATGAACTGTTTTAAAATATTCAATTCAGTGGATCTAGTACATTCACAATGTTGTACAATCACTACCTCTGACTAGTTCACCCCAAAAGGAAATCCCATACCCTCCCTTGTTGTATAATTAAGGATTACACAATCCTGATTTTCTTAAATGGCAAAATCCAGTCCCAATGGGGACTCTTGGTTTACAGAGGGGAGAAGATTGGTTCTCTACCCCTTGATGGAAGCAGGCACAGAGCTAGGGTGAAGTGAGCTCCTGGACCAAGCATCTGACCCTATCCTCCAGGGGTCAACCCTCTTTTAGTTGAGACACACATGGACAGGAAGCAGAGTATTAGGGGATTCTCTGGTTGAACTTTGAAAGACAGTGATACGGGAGACAAGGGCACAACCTCAGAGTAGAGTGTCCTTTCCCTAAAGTAGCCAAGGACATAACTTTCCCCAAAGTAGCCAAGGACATACCTTTCCCCTCACAATTAATGTGGCTGGCTGGGCATGGTGGCTCACACCTATAATCCCAGCACTTTGGGAGGATGAAGTAGAAGGATTGCTTGAGTCCAGGGATTCAAGACCACTCTGGGAAACATAGTCAGACCTCATCTCTGCAAATAAAAAATAAAAAAATTAGCAGGCATGGTGGCATATGCCTTTAGTCCTAGCTACTTGGGAAACTGAGGTGGAAGGCTCCCTTGAGCCCAGGAGGTCGAGGCTGCAGTGAGGTGTGATTGTGCCACTGCTCTCCAGCCTGGGTAACAGAGTGAGGCCCCAAACCCCCTCCAGCCCCTCCCCAAATAAAATTACTGTGACTGAGTTAAAGAACAATCCCTACGAATTTTTCCCACCCTGACATTCTCTGGTCCCGTTCCAGACACATTATGGTATAAAGTTAACACCCTTGGGCCTGGTGTCCTTTGCCCTATCTGCAAAACCCAGCCAGGGAGGGTGGTAGAGTTTTTATCTCCAGGGCAAACAGAGCTGCCCCTGTGCCTATGACTGGTTGTATTTGCTGATGATCTCACATCCGTCCTGAGCTTCCCAATCGATGTGACTCAGGTGAGTTTCTGGTCAAGGTGAGTCATGCCTTGAGCCACCTGAACAGGCAAGAACATGGCTCTAGGAAAGACCCACTCCTTAGAGAATTAAGCTGGGTTGAACCTCTATGGAGAAGTACCTGCTGACATAAAGGCTGCTGTGAAGAGGCATCTCAGACCCCCAACCCACACTCAGCGCCCTGCAGCAGCCTCCGTCCATGCCACGTGGTAAAACTTACAGTAGCTCATTCCCATTTTGCAGATGAGAGGGGGACGTCTCAATGTGGAGAAGTGACTTGCCAAAGACACACAGAAGCCGGGCTCCGTGGCTCAGCCTGTAACCCTGCGCCTTTGGGAGACTGAGGTGAGTGGATTGCCTGAGCCCGCGGGTTCGAGACCCGCCTGGGCAGCGAGACCTCATCTCTACAATAAATCAATCAGCCGGGCGTGGTAGCGCATGCCTGTAATTCCGGCTACTTGGAAGGCTGAGGGGGAAGGATCGCCAGAGCCCAGCAGGTCGAGGCTGCGGTGGCCGGGAGCGGCCACTGCACTCCAGTCTGGGCGACAGAGTGAGACTCCAACTCAAAAAAAGAAACAAAGACACACAGAAGGGTTTGCTTACTATCTAGTAGCAGAGGCAGCAAAATTGGGCCAGGAACAATGATCTTTAAGACAGAAGTCGGAAGGAAGGAGGAGGGGTACAATCTTCCACGGAGAGGTGGGCAAAGCCAGGTTGTAAAGAATTTATCAGGTTACTGAGATCTCAAGTGTGGGCCCAGATTCCAACAGCAGGACCCAGGACTTCCTCCAAAGCAGCCTTCTCCAAATCGTGGCCTGAGGGCCACGGGTGGCCCAGGGGCAATTCCTTCCAGCTTCCCCTGGTCACCTGGCCCATCCGTGACTCATGTCTTTCTCTATCATGTGACTGCAAAAGATAAACAGATGGGCTGGCAAAAATAAATCAAAGCCAGGCGTAGTGCCATGTGCCTGTAGTCTCAGCTGCTTGGGAGGCTGAGGCAGGAAGATCGCTTGAGCCCAGGAACTGGAGGCTACAGTGAGCCATGATCGCACCTCTGTCACTTTGTAAAAAATAAATAAAGCGCGTCTGTTGCACAGCATGTGTGGGAGGGTGTGTGGAAATTACACGTGACTTGGTCAATCAGCCTGAAGGTCGCGTGGAAGAGCCAGCCAGCAAATCTCAGCAAGAGCTGCAATCTCTGTTGACAGTGGAAATCAAAGGCAGCCTCAAAGGGGAAGAAGGGGATAGTGGCTGCAGGCCCTGTGACCTTCCCTTGGCCTCCACTCAGGTAGCCCTAGCCACCTACCTGGGGGCCTCTTCCTGGCCAGCAGTCCCAAGAGAAGGAATGACCACCCGGCTTAGGCTTCTGCGTCTCCTTTCCCTGCATCCCACATCAGGAGAAGCCTGACCTGGAGTCACACCTGGTGGCCCGGAGCCTTCAGCTACATCTCCTGGGAAATGCCCCAAGGGAAAGCGTGACCTCTCACCACCCCTCGGGATCATCTGGAGTACTGCCCATCCCCACTCCTGTTGACCAGGACACAGAGGCCACGGGGACATGACGTGACTTGCCTCTAAGCCACAGGGGATGTTATCACTGAGACAGGAACTAAATTCGCCACACCAACTAAATTCGCCACACCTACTGTTTTCTCACCAGGTCGAGCATACTGTCCTCCTGCCCTAGCCCAGTCCAATGGCAGCAGAAGCCCTCTGTCACCATCACAATTGGGACAGGCCCAGAAGCCTTAGGCTGTTTTGAATCGGAGAGGTTGATTTTTTCTTTCTTTTGTCCTTTTTTTCTTTTCGAGTTGGGGTCCCACTCTGTCGTCCAGGCTGGAGTGCAGTGACACGATTGTAGCTCACCGCAGCCTCGACCTCCTGGGCTCAGCCTCCCAAGAAGCTGGAACTACAGGCATAACACCATGCCTAGTTAATTTTTTTGATGTTTTGTAGATATGAAGTCGTGCTATGTTGCTCAAGCTGATCTTGAACTCCTGGCCTCAAGCAACCCTCCTGCCTTGACATCCCAAAGTGCTGGGATTACAGGCATGAGCCAAGCACCCAGCAAAGGTAATTTCTTGAGGTAGCCAATGTCTGACTCAGACATTATTATTATTATTATTATTATTTTTGAGTCAGCGTCTCATTCTGTTACCCAGGCTGGAGTGCAGTGGCACACTCACGGCCACTGCAGCCTCGACCTGCTGGGACCAGGCAATCCTTCCAACTCAGCCTTTCAAGTAGTTGGAACTACAGGTACACACCACCATGCTCAGCTCATTTTTTTTTTTATTTTTTATTTTTTTGAGTTGGAGTCTCACTCCGTGCCCCAGGCTGGAGTGCAGTGGCCACCCCAGTGTCAACCTGCTAGACTTAGGGGATCCTTCTGCCTCAGCCTTCCAAGTAGTGGAACTACAGGCACATGCTACCATGCCCGGCTAGTTTTTTGATTTATTGTAGAGACAAAGTCTCTACAATGTTGTCCATGCTGGTCTCGAACCCCTGGGTTCAGGCAATCCTTGCCTTCACCTCCCAAAGTGCCGGGATTACAGGCCTGGAAACATTTCAAGGCAAAAATGTCCTTCGTCCCAGCTGCTGTGTCTACAAGAAGTAAGAATTAGTTATCTATATGCTAGAGAGTATCCTCAATAAGAAAACCGCTAGTTCGGTGCAGACACCCAAATATTTTGCCTGTTTTAGTCAAATATCCAAATGTCTTATCTAAGATCCAAATGACATTTTGTGGCATGAAACAACTGAAATCTCACCTCCTTTTGTGTGCAGAAAAAAAGTGCTGCTGTGAGAGAAACAATCTAAGAATTATCAATTCAATTATGAGTCGAGAGATGAATCATCATTTTAGCGAATGGTAATGCATGGATACTTTCAAGGTCTTCTGAGGATATTGTCATTGCTTTTGTTTTGTGTGAAGCTTTGAGTTTTGATTCAAAAGCAAAGTGGGTGATTTCTCTTTACAAAGTTCATTTTTGCCAACTTTGAAAAATGATTCTGGAATTTATTATTTCTTGGAAAAGTGGGTGTAAAATGATGTCCTTTGATTAAGTCGAAAGTGCTTTTGTAAAGTGGCCTAGGGACATAAACTCGCAGACAATAGGGATTTTTCAGGAGAGTTCCAATTTTCATAACATTTTCCCCTCCGGCCTCTATGAACATTCTCGAATTTGGCAGTTCCACAGTCTTTTGTTTTATCTCCAAAATGTGAGCATCCCCAAAATGGAAACAATTTAGAAGTATGAAAACTTTCAGGAAGCCCTTTCTCACCATTTGAATGTTTTCGTCTGAAGATTCATTATGTTTGTATATTGAATTCAACACAATCTCAAATTCTCCCACACTATGAGAATATATGTCACTTAGGAATGCTTCAGCTGCAAAGAACAGAAAACTCTATGCTCACAGATGCCGTGGGAGTCCAAGACTCTGTCTCTCCACTCAGTCAAGCTCGACTTGCTGATGTCCAGTCTTGCTTGTTGTTTGGGGCTTGCAGGTGATGTGGACAGCACATTCTCCTTCTAGGGAGTTATTAGGAGACCAAGAAAAAGGCTGCCTGAACCCCAAGTATTTCACTTTTTTAATCTCTAAGCAGACCTCTGTTTACTTTGTCTCTCGTCAGAATGTGCCAATTTTCTGTTAAGAGACCAGAAAATTGTGGTTTTATCTCCCCAACCTCTATGGTAGAAAAAAGGGATTGCCTGTGTATTGCCTTACCAAAGCTACAGCAACTAGAGATTTTAAAGATCTCAGCCAGGTGCCATGGCTCATCCCAGTAATCCAAGGGAGACCAAGGCGGGAGGATCACTTGAGGCCAGAAGTTTGAGACCAGCCAGGACAACACAGCAAGACCCCCACCTCTGCCCAAAAGAAAATAAAATAGCTAGAAATGGTGGTGTGCACCTGTAGTCCCAACTACTTAGGAGGCTGAGTGTGGGGGATAGCTTGAGCCCAGGAGGCTGAGGCTACAGTGAGCTGTGATCATGCCATTGCACTCCAGCCTGGATGACAGAGTGAGACCCTGTCTCTAAAATATAAATAATTAAAGACCTCTAAATATAGCAACTAATGCATAGAATGCATCCCTTTAGTTGATGAGGGCATCTTAATGACGAGGATAAAAATAGTAAAGCTCTTTTCACCATGAATTTGTGACTCCTATTTCTGGGCCCACAGTACTTCCCGACATGGTGCCCAAATTCATGCTAAAACTTTTATAGTGATCAGATTCTGATGGGACATTGCAATGGGCTTAATTGGCGAAGTCATTTTCGTACTCAGCAGAGTTCCCATTGATTCTTAAGCATTCTTGTGCTTCTCAGTCAATGCCAATATGTTGGGGACATATTTAAAGAAACACATAAATTACTGCCCACGGTTTTGCTAAATTATTTATAATTGTGTGCATTTGTCTAATGGAAATTTTTGTTTTATGCTGAATTTCAAGATCTGAGGGGCTAATACATTCCCTTTTAGCAAAACCGTGCATTTTTTCATTTATTGCACTCATAGATCCATGGAAATTCAAAGTCAGAGATGAGGTACCATGATGGACAGAGCTATAGAAGGTTACAGAAGGTCTGCGCTGCTCTAGAAACAAATTTGCTATAAATTCCAAGACTCTAAATTCTTTATTACACAGGTGTATAATAAGGTGCGGAGCAGACAAAAAGGACCCTCTCCCCAAAATAAAAAGTGTTAAAAGACAGATAGTCCTGATAGAACAGAATATTCCATTATATTCCATCACCACCTTGGCATCCCCTGCTATGCCCATGTTGGAGAACCGCTTGGCAATTCAGATGTTTTCCTTCTGGCTTCACTGTGGTGGTAGGAGTAGTAGGAAAAGAAATGAGAATTCTTTATCTGGCTTGACATATTTCTGTAAAAGTACTCCAGAGTATCTTGCCTCTCAGAAAAAGCCCTCCTTGGCCAGGCACAGTGGCCCACACCGGCAATTCTAGCACTTGGGGAGGCTGAGGCGGGAGGATTGCTTGGGCCCAGGAGTTTGAGACCAGCAAGACCCTGTCTCTACAAAAAAAAAAAAAAAAGTAGCCCGGTGTGGTGGCACACACCTGTAGTCTCTGCTACTCGGGAGGCTGAGGCAAAAGGATCACCTGAGCCCAAGAGGTTGGGGCTGCGGTGAGCCGTGATCTTGCCACTGCACACACCAGCCCAGACAACAGAATGAAACTTCAACTAAAAAAAAAAAAAAAAAAAAAGCCCAAGTACAGGTAGCATAGTTCCAGAACTTATAGCATTTGTGGATCACGGTAAAATACTGGGCACACCGTGCAAAGCTTTAAGTCCTACCAAGAGGACATTTGCAAAGTGGTGATATCTGGAGTTTGGTAAATAGAGAAAACAAATTTGCTTTGGAAAGTGTAGAACTTTTTCTGCTGAAGTTTTCCCATGGGAAAAAAAAAATCAAAACGAGGCAAATGAAGATAGGCCAGACAGATTAACTTCTATAAATCCAGCTAGGTCATTTCCTCACGAAACCAAATCACTGAGAAGTTTTCAGGACAACAAACCAGCGTCTCCTTTTCTGCCCTTGGAAAAGTAAAGAATGTTCAGGTTATCTTGGACTTGGGCAAATAGCTTCTTCTCACAAATAACTTCTCCTCAACCTGCACCTAGACAAAAGATTTCCAAATCAGAGCCGTGGACAGAAGTTAAAAGAAAAAAAAACACAGAGAATTTTAGAACTAAAAGAAACCTGAAGACAACCAATTTACTTCAGAGGTGAAAAAACCAAGACCAAGAAATGAAAAATGCCTTGCCTGATACTACATCCTGATAGAGACAAACTGAAACCTGATCCTTGACCTCCTGCTCTGGGACTTATCACTCCATACACAGTCTCAAATGGAAACTATAAAGGCCCTTTCAAGTTTCTGGCAAGCCATACAACCCAGAATTCCTCCAGCGAAAAATATTTTAAATGATGGATAAAATATAACAAAAATGGTTGAATACATAGCTGAGTTTGCAAGAAAAAAGAAGTACCTGATACCCAAAATACAAAGAAGGCTGGGCATGGTGGCTCATACCTGTGATCTTAGGACTTTGGGAAGTCAAAGCAGGAGGATCGCTTGAGGTCAGGAGTTCGAGAGCAGCCTGGGCAACATAAGGAGACCTCCATCTCTATGAAAAGTAAAATAATTAGCCAGGCATGGTGGTGCATGCCTGTAATCTCAGCTTTTTGGGAGGCTGAAGCAGGAGGATCACTTGAGCCCAAGAGTTCAAGGCTGCAATGAGCCATGCTCATGCCCCTGCATCCAGCCTGGGCAACAGAGTGAGATCCCGTTTCTATAGATGGATAGATAGATAGATAGATAGATAGATAGATAACAAAGAAAAGGAAGACAAACCTTTGAATAGAGGATACGGGAGCCTTGGGGGTAGTGGGTTGGGAATATTGGAGATAGAAAGGGGCCCAGATGTTCAGGTGTCTCAAATGTTATGTGTTACACATGCAGAAGCACTTGTGACCTGTGTGAGATGGAGAAGAACCAGACACTACACTTCATTCACACAGGTGGGGCTCTCATAACACAAAAGGCTGCATAGAATAGAGGCACTAGAAAATACTTATTGGCCTAAGGGAGAACAGGGAAGCCTGACTTAACTACGGTCTTTAGTAGAAAAAGCAATATCCTAGGAGGAAGTTAACCCACCAAACCTGTGACACGGGGCAGGTACAGAATCTGAATTTGACAGCATCTCGCAGAGAATTCCTTGGAGTTTTGTTTGGCAGAAACTTTTCTAGGGGAATACTTTACAACCCAGGCCACATGCAATTCTTACAGACAAAGTGGATCTCTACTGAAGATGACCTCGCAATAAAAAAGTACCAAAACAAACAAGGAAAGGAGCCACCATGATAGAAAATCAGCAGACACAATTGTGGCTGAATGAGAATAAAAACCACCAAACTAAACAAAATGAAACAAACACACAGAACTATCTGGTAGAGACTATAAAATAACGTTATAAATGATTAAAGAGATAAAGGAATAGAAGTCATAAGGAAATAACACTCTGAAAAAGAAACTGAAAGACCTACAAGTAAAAAAGATTGAATTCGCAATTTTAAAGATTGAATTAGCAAATCAGGCCAGTTGTGGTGGCTCATGCCTGTAATCCCAGCACTTGGGTAGGTTGAGATGAGAGGATTACTTGAGCCCAAGAGTTCGAGACCAGCCTAGGCAAGATCCTGTCTCTACAAAAAAAAAAAATATAAAAAAATTAGCCGGGCATAGTGGCATGTTCCTGTAGTCCCAGCTATCTGGGAAACTGGGGCAGGAGATTCACCTAAGCCCAGGAGGTTGAGGCTGCGGTGAGCCATGATCATGCAAATGATCACATTTGCAGGGCCTCTTTTGCCAGATAGGCTAACATTCGCAGGTTCCAAGGATTAGGACTTGAACATCTTTGGGGAGCTGTTATTCAGAATACTATAGCTAGTGATAGCCCTATTAGAAATGAAATAGAAAGCTGTGCTAGAGACGGCCTAAAACACAACTTCAGGTTTCATGGTCAGGGAAGGTCTTTCTGAGACCCCATCTAGGCCAAAAATCAAATGGTGGAAAAGAGGTGTGAGGGGACAGGGAGGAGAACATTCTAGGCAAAGGGAACAGCTAGTGAAAAACAGTAGAGTCAAAATGAGCCTGGCATGTTGGAGAAGTTAATGCTGCTTGAATTGGAAGAAAAGTTACAGAAAGGTAAATGAGTTTTCAAGTCACATTTACTTTCCAGAATAAGAAAACTTAAAGCTGCATCCTGTCTCCGGGTATTTTCCATGAAAAGTTTGCTCCAAACTACTATTACGAGCAAGGACCCCTTTTATCACGGACACCCCTGGAGCACCCACCAGGACAGAGTCCATCTCAGCAGGCCACACATTAAGTTCAAAAGAAGACATAATCTCCCCGAGGTGAGGATTGCCTGAGCCCACGGGTTCAAGAATATCTTGGGCACCTTAGTGAGACCTCATCTCTACAATAACTAAAAAAATTAGCTGGGCGTGGTAGTGCACGTGCCTGTAATTCTGACTACTTGGAAGGCTGAGGCGGAAAGATCTCCTGAGCCCAGCAGGTGGTTGCTGGGGTGGCTGTGAGCGTGCCACTACACTCCAGCTTGGGCAACGGAGTGAGACGCCAACTCAAAAAAAAAGAGAGAGAGAGACATAATCTCCAAAAGAAGTGCTTGTTTTGATTGTGGCTCTCAAAATCTTATGAATACTGTCACCTGCAATTGTATCTTACTAACTTTGTGAACATACACAGGAGTTTTGCTACAGATGCTCCACAACTTACAATGAGGTTACATTCCAATAAGCCCATTGTAACTTGAAAATATTATTAAGCTGAAAATGCATTTACTACACTTAATTCACCACATTATAGCCTAGCCTAGCCTGTGTTACACATGCTCAGAGTATTTACATGAGCCTACAGTTGGGCAAAATCATCTGGCAACACTGTCTACTGTATGGTATCAGTTGTTTAACCCTCATGGTTGAGTGGCTGACCAAGAGCTCACTGAAGCTGCCGATACTGCTAGAAAGTATCCTCCCACATGTCACTCGTCCTCAAGAAAGATCAAAATTCAAAAAAGTACAGTTGCTACTGAATATATAACACTTTTGCACCATCATAAAGTCCAAATATCGTAAGTTGAACCATCATAACTGGGAACCATCTGTATTTAAACTGAAGGAGGAGCTCTTAGTTGTCTGACCCTGGGAAAGCAGAGAAGCCAGACCAGCTCTTCCTCAGGCCATGTTCTGTGTAGTTGGAGAGTGACTGCCAGGCCTTCTGGGCAAAACAATGGCTGCCCTCTCTTCTTCTGAATCATTCCCTTCTATTGATTCACTTTCCTTTGCTCTGAACAACATGAAGTCCAGAACAACTAAGACTGTGGATTTTCAAGTTTATGGGAAACCAACAAACATACCTGAAGAGTCTAATACAAACGGCCTTTTGAGATTACGCCCACTTTTTTACCTTTGGCATCAACTGACTGGACCTCTCTTACAGTTTTCACTGTGCTCTGCCTTAAATTCTATCCTTCTGCACACTATTAGAGGCATGGTTCTAGCCCGGTTCATTCTTCACACCTACAGCCCCCAGTAGACTGCCTGGCACAGAGAAGGACATCAATACTCACTTGTTATCTTTCCAACACAGACCTCCCTGGCATCTATGTGTCAAGCACTGAGCTGGGAACTGTACTGCTCTTAACGTCGGTGCAGACCAGGACCTGATCATTCTCAGAGGCTTCTAAAGGAGCAGACTGGTCATAACCAAGAAATCATTTCCATAAAGAAGATTTAAATATCTGTTTGAAGATTTGCATACAATTAGAAACCTGGTTCTTTGATCAAATTCCAACCTCAGCAACCAGATCGGACCATCTGAGATACTTGCTGATGGTTTGCTAATCTCTGTCTTTTCTGGCTCTGAACCACAGTACTGAGCTGTGGAGTGTTAAAGGTTAAGCCTCTGCTCTCTTTCCAGCTCCTCGGATGACTGCCTGGCAGCAGAGGGTGAAATGACCTCATACATCAGAAGGCACCGAGGGAAGTTTTAAGACAAAAGGTGATCTGCAAAATCAAGGGGGCACTTTTCAAGTTTAGATACAAACTAGCAGACTTACCTGAAGAGCCCAATACATAATTGTGGTAATTATAAAGTCATGAACGCATCTCACATATGCCAAATGAAACCCAGTTGGCAAATCTTATGAGCCAAACACTGTAAATCTGTTAAGGAAGGAGACAGCTGCTTCCACTGCCTGAAACCTAGAGCCAGTGTGTTATTTTCCCAACACCCAAGAACACATAACTTCTTGGTTCCCAAGCATGATATGGTTTATAGCTTGCAAAACGATAAGACTGCCCCCAAGTCAAGTGGTTGTTTCTGTTCTAAGTCCAGAGGTATTTCATACTCTTGGTGTTCCCATCTGGGCCACACAGTGCCTTCTTTGTATGCGTTTTCTACTGAACTTTATCCTGGGAGCAGTCTCATATACTAACAGCCCATAAAAGGTGCAATTGCACCCAGATAGGTGTCTTAAAAAATCAGAATAAGACCTCCTGCCCTTGGTGGGTGGAGGTCTTGAGTGAGAAGTGGTCGTTCCTACTGTGAGAAGGATGTTCCAGGCCCTCAGGGTCTGGGTCACCAAGCCCAAGGTGCGCACTCTGGGAGAGGCCCAGAGAAGGCAGCCGCCCCACCCCTGGGTAGGGCTGGGACTGGGGTGGAGACAGAACAGGAAGCCCCAGGAGCCACACACCTGCACAGACTCTTGAGTGATGAAAGGAAGAGAGACTTCCCCAACACCTCTGCTTACCTTAACAATCTGTGAATAGCACGGTTATATTGCATTGTGTTAAAGGTCGTTCTTTATGTAAAGTTTAAAAATGTACTGACGTTTTGAAAGCCAGATCTTGGCACCTATTAATTTTTTGATATATCAGTAGTTTCCAAGACTACAAGTGGCAGCTCCCTTCTTCTATCTAGGAAAGCCCATGCCCTAGGGTCCCTCAGACCTTTGGGGTCAGTGAGGGGGTGAGCAGGAAGGGGTCAGTCAGGGATATCAGTACAACTGGGCTCCTAAAAGGCAGCGCTTAAGGGGAGTACACAAGAGCGCTAGAACCACAGAGACTAAACGCCCCATCATGGGTCCTGATGAGAACACCAAGAGTTTGAGATGCATACCGAACTTAGGACAGAAACAACCACTCAGACTCGAGGGCAGTCTTGTTT
Organism: Carlito syrichta; assembly: GCF_000164805.1. NCBI lineage: Eukaryota > Metazoa > Chordata > Mammalia > Primates > Tarsiidae > Carlito > Carlito syrichta. The sequence goes on from NW_007259593.1 coordinate 711,943, forward strand.
TGCAAACTATAAACCATATCACGCTTGGGAACCAAAGGTTTTATGTTCTTGGATGTTAGGGGGAATGACATACCGGCCCTAGGTTTCAGGCCATGGAAGCAGTTGTCTCCTTCCTAGACAGATGACAGCAACAGAACAGCAAAGCGAGCAGCCCACTCCAGACGAGGTCCCGGGCCAGGAGCTCTGGGAAGGCCGCGAGAGGGCGCGCCGTGGCCGCCCCGCCCCGTCCGCCTCAGGTAGGTGACCACGCCCACTAGACTTCTGGCCCCGCCTCCTCCCCGTCCATCCGGCGGCTGCAGCGGGAGTGCCACGCCCACCCCGACACGTC